>NC_064860.1:49846337-50011337 GCF_024139225.1 Suncus etruscus | reverse complement strand
ATTCAGAAAGCACATTCCTGGAGGTGTTCCCCACCCCATTGGAAAGAATTTTTAATTAACATAAAAATGATACAGCTCCAAAAAAAATGAATAAGGCTTTGAGCTTCCAAATCTCTCTCGTAAGCTGATATTGTTTTGCATGTGTACAATAACTGGACTTTGACAAAAAGAAATCTCCACTGTCAGCAATAGCATACCACAATTTACAATGTCTCATTCCAAAGGGAGTTTTATCATTACTTAGAAAAACAGCTGATGGCAAGTAGCCACAAGACACTAGAAATCCTACTTTTTATCGTGAAAAGAAACAAAGTTTTTTTTAAATATTTTCTTTCTTTTATATAGTGATAAAGTATGCTGTGTGATGATAGTATGCTTGCTTATCAGCCTTGACAACTTGCTACATTGTACTCTTCTATGAAATGAAAAATTTTTATATGGAAAACATGTTAATTTTAAAAGCATTTGTGTGTGTTTCTCTTTGCAAATACTTTTAATCTTATTTTGTGTGAGACTCATACATGAAAGTGATGCACCAACCCTTATGTTTGTCTAATATTTTATAATTTAAAGCCCTGTTATTTCTTTAAATTTACCACGTTCTCCCTTTACTTTGTAAACACTTTCCACAGTAGTAAGGTAATAATAACTTTACCTAAATAATTTTACTTTGTATGTACTCTTCTAAAAGTTAAGCATAGACCTATTTAAAACTAATCAGCATAAAAACATGAAAAATAATCAGCAGAAATTCTTCAGTAGCATGAAAAAATGTCTGGTTTTAGTTTTAAGAAATACATTAGGAAATGGAGGAATAGTTGAGCCAGTAGGATGCTGGCCTTGTACATAACTGACCCAGGTATGATTCCTGGCATCCATATGGTCCCCTTGTGGTCCCTTGAGCACAGCCAGGATGAATTCCTTTGTGCATAACCAGGAGTAACCCCTCAGAATGGCTCTTCCAAAATAAACAAAAATACATTAAAGAAAGCTTATTCTTCCACTACCCCTCATTTTGAATTTTGAGATTTAAGGCATTTATTTGTGTCCTTATAAGTTGTATTGTGTGTGAAATGAACACTGCTTTGGATCTTTCCTTATGAAACCATTATCTCATATTTTTTTTCCCTGTCAGAGTTCCCTTTACCCCATGTCCTGGGACTATTTATTTTATAACCAACCACTGGTTCACTTCATCTTTATGTCCTTAACAGAATTTATCTTTATAAAGATCCTTTCTCTTAAACACTATAGAGTTTGGGGGCAGAGAAAGAAACACAATGACAATGATAATTGGAAATGATCAATCTGGATAAGAACTGGTGCTGAAAGGTGGTAAAGTGATGTGCATGATACCCATTAAATAATGATATTGCAAAACATAGTGTCTAAAAGGGAAAAGGTGAGAGAAAGAGATAGAGGGAGGGGAGGAGCAAAGGACAAAAGAAGGGATGCAGGAAGAGAAAACAATGTTTGTCCAAGAGGCAGACAGGGAGGAGAGTGGGAAGGATACTAGAGGCATAGGTCATGGGAAATGTAGACTGCTGATGAAGGGTGTTATACATTGTATGCTTGAAAGTCAATCATGAACAACTTAGTAACTGTAGTAAAACAAAAACCCAACTATATTGTGAACTTTGTAACCACATTTAAATAATTTAATTTTAAAAATAACACAGCTTCAGTGTGTTCATTGTTCCAGACCAGTCTATCATACTCTCATAACTATTATTTCCTTGTGGTCAGCGAAGGTAGCCTGCAAAATTTATATCTTCTTGATACTATGAAGGTATGTTTTATGTGCCAGCAGTCCTGGAGAATGTCCCATGTACATTGAAGAAAAATGTGTATTTTTTTGAAGAAAAAAATGGGGATGGAGTGTCCATATATATCTACTAGGCCTCTTCTTCCAATTCTCTTCTCAGGTCTAGTATATTCTTGTTGGATTTCAGTCTGGTTGACCTACCCAGTGTTGACAAAGCCATGCTGAGGTCCCCCACACATTGAAGAAAAATGTGTATTTTTTTGAAGAAAAAAAATGGGGATGGAGTGTCCATATATATCTACTAGGCCTCTTCTTCCATTTCTCTTCTCAGGTCTAGTATATTCTTGTTGGATTTCAGTCTGGTTGACCTATCCAGAGTTGACAAAGCCGTGTTGAGGTCCCCTACAATTATTGTGTTGTTATTGATATTATTTTTCAGATTTGTCAACAATTGTATTAAATATTGTATTAAATATTTTGCTAGCCCCTCATTCGGCACATATATGTTTAGGAGAGTGATTTCTTTCTGCTGTACATATCCCTTGATTAATACAAAATGTCCATCTTTGTCCCTTACAACATTCCTGAGTATAAACTTTGCATCATCTGATATTAGTATGGCCACTCCAGCTTTTTTATGGGTGTTGTTTATGGGTGTTGTTTGCTTGGATGATTTTCCTCCAGCCTTTTATTTTGAGTCGATGTTTGTTCTGACTATTCAGGTGCATTTCTTGTAGGCAGCAGAAGGTTGGATTGAGTTTTTTGATCCATTTAGCCACTCTGTGTCTCTTAACTGGTGCATTTAGTCCATTGACATTGAGAGAGAATTGTCCTGGGATTTAATGCCATCTTTATATAGAAATTTGGTGTGTCTTTAAGGCAGTCTTGTCTTAAATTAGGTCTCTCAGTTTTTCTCTTAAGACTGGTTTTGAGTCTGTAAAGTTTCTGAGCTCTTGTTTGTCTGTGAAACCATGTATTTTTCCGTCAAACCTGGAAGTGAGTTTTGCTGGGTACAGTATTCTAGGCAAAGCATTTATTTCATTGAGTTTTGTCACTATGTCCTACCATTGTTTTCTGGCCTGGAGTGTTTCTGGTGACAGGTCTGCTGTAAATCTCAAGGATGTTCCCTTGAATATAATTTCCCTTTTTGATATTGCTGCTATCAGAATTCTGTCTCTATGTGTGGGGTTCGTCATTGTGATTATGATGTGTCTTGGGGTATTTTTTCTAGAGTCTCTATTGGTTGGTACTCTTCGGGCATGCAGGATTTAATCACACATATTCTTTAGCTCTGAAAGTTTCTCTTTAATGATGTTCTTGACCATTGATTCTTCCTGGAAATTTTCTTCCTGGGTCTCTGGGACTCCAATGATTCTTAAGTTATTTCTGTTGAGCTTATCATAGATTCTATTTTCATCTATTCACATTCTTTGACTAATTTTTCCATTGTCTGTTCATTTGCTTTAAGTTTTTTTTCCAATCTCTCCCACAGTATTGAGTTGTTATTATCTCATCTTCCACAGCACCAATTCTATTCTCAGCTTCTGTTAGCCTGTTGGAGAGCATATCCATTTTGCCATTCAATTCGTTTACTGAGTTTTTCAGGCCTGTTATTTGACCTGTTATTTCAGTTTGGATTTTTGTAATTTCTGTCTTCATATTTTCTTGGTTCTTATTAGTGTTCTGTTCAACTTGATCCATGGTTTCTTTGAGTCTTTGAGCATCTTCCATATTTCTTGTCTAAAGTCCTTATCTGAGAAATTGATTAATTGGTTGGCATTTTCTGTTCATCAGAATTGTCATCTTCATTCTCTATGTCTTATGTTGGCCTGCGTAGTTTCCCTATTGTCACACTTGTATTGTGGGTTTTCTACTTGTTGTGGTGGTATTCATTGGCTAAATGATGTGAGTGGCCATGCTCCTGCTCTGCCTTTTCTGGGTGGGTCGACTTGACTCCAAGGAAGGGGAGCCCTTCATGGATGAAGCCTCACACAGAATCAAATCTTAGGCATGAGTACACAGTAGAGAAGACAGTCCGGGAAGAGATGCTGTGCTTCAGTGTTCCAGCTCAGTTCTTAGTGTAATTTTGTCTTCTTGTTGCAGTGAAGTTCTTTCCTTAGAAAGAGCACATGGCTGCGTAGCAAAGTAGAGCTAAGTACTCTTCTGGAGCCTCTGGGAGAGCAAATTTTCTGGGCTCTTTTCGAGTATACTGCTTATAGCCGGTTTTTACAATGGGCATTCCGGCCCCTTGAATGAGCCTCTGGGAGAGTGAATTTTCTGGGCCCTTTTCAGCCCACTCCCAAGAGGTTTAGGAGACAGGGCAGGAGACAAACACACAGAGGCAGCACTCACAGTTTCTCACAGTATGGCCCCACTGGGCCAGCGTAGATTTTCCCCACTATTATTTCTTTATAATGATTTCTATAGCATCTTTGTTTGAAATTTTCTTCATGATACTTTATAATACTGTCTTCTCCTAGTGAGCCCGGAGACTTGACAATTTATTTGATTTTTGGTTCTTTCTAACCTTCCACTACTATGTTTCTATTCATTTCTTAATCCATAAATTTATTAAAAATTCTTTTAGGATATTTAGAATTCTGAGGATTTTATGATAGTTCCTTTACATAGGGAGAAAAAAATGTAAAAATCAGTCCTTGTAGGTGGAAGGACATTCATTCCAAAATATGTATGCACCCCACTATTTATCGCAGCACTCAGTATAATAGCCAAGTCCTGGAACCAACCTCAATGTCCAACAACAGATGAATAGATCAATAAGATGTGGTTTCTATACACAATGGAAGACTACATGGCAGTAAGAAATGATACAATCACAGATTTGCAGCAACGTGGATCAACCTGGAACATGTTATGTTAAACGAAGTGAGTCAGAAGACAAAAGATAAACACAGAATGGTAGCACTATTCTGATGCAACTAGAACATACATCCTATGCACAACAAATACTCAACAATCAAATAACAGGATTTAACAGGGTAGAAACTCTAAACCCTGTAATAGTCAACATATACTCGGGACCAGTGCCCGAAATACATGAGAAAGGAACAACACAAGCTCTTGACTACATTATACCACAAAGAAAACAGCAACACCAGAAACAGCAGCATAGAGAGAACAGGTATGTAATCTGCCTTCTACAACAAAGGCCCACAATAATCCCTTAGAGATCATATACAGGATCACAGGTAAAGAATAACACAGGAAATCACTGACTCCAATGGAAATATTCCATAAGATTATGCCTTAATGCCTTTATCTTACTATACTTAAAATAAACTTTCAGCTATTCAGTCCACAGGCATTCTTGGATACAAAGGGTGGACAAATTAAGATGGCAGCTCGGGATACCACACAAGATATCATACCTAGCTGGTACTATGAGATAGTCCCGAGAAAGCTCTTTAATATACACTTTATCTCTAGGTTATACCTTCTTTTAGGAATTGAAGCATGTGACCAGTCAGACCACCGAAGCAGTAACTGCGATGTACAGACTTAAACTACAGGCTCTACTCATAAAACACATTCAAGCAAACTAGCATTCCCTTGCTACTTTCTCCTCTCTTCTTACTACTTTCTTTTTTATTTTTTTCTTTTCTATTCTCTTTACTTTTTCCTTTTCTCTTCTCCCTTTATTTCTAATGTATTTTCTATTTTCTCTCTTCCTACCCCTACCATTTACCTTCCCCTTTCCCCTCTTTGGAAATCCAAATATCCCTTCATCCCTCAATCCAGACCTCCTACCATATTAAAACTCTTCACCCTCAGTTCTTAATCTATTAGGCATCAGACTGACCTCCTACCCTAATGAACCAGTACCCAGAACCCAAGCGAAGGGACGCCCAATTAAACCCACACCTCATCCCCTGCGGACTCATGCAGCGCGGCCCTCCCTACCAACTCCCCCTAATGTGGATTGTTACTTGAAACTGGACTTAGTTCCAAAAGTATCCCCAATGCAAGAACTCTTCCAAGGCCTCCCTGCCGCAAATCTTTTGCCAATCTGAAGAAGGTCAGGGGGTGTGATGGAAAGGTGTCTGGGAACCCACACACCACAAGAAAAACCCAAAAGACAATGGGAAAACCTGTACTTCCAACATAAGCATAATACCTGTATTACACCTCCTCTTTACCTGCTTTTCCCCAAATGTAAGGTAGTCTTTTGCATCACTTAGGCCCTTTAACTATTTTGTTAATTCATTTCTTTTTAAAAATAATTGTCTGTTAGACATATACATATGTGAGCACATACATTTTTAATCCTATTTTTTTGTATCTTTTTTGGGTATGTGACCTGTTTCTGTTTTCTGCTCTGTCCACCCCCAAATGCACCGACAATATGAGGTAGCACCATTTCTTCCTGCAAAGGCACACTAAAAAAAAGGGGGGGGGGAATCTTACATATAAAAAAGAGCTCTTATCTAATAGAGATAGGAACTCATAGTTGTTTACAATACAGGGATATCTCCTACGTTGAAAATATGTCATGTGGAATCAACTTAGACCTCAGGTACTAGATACCATCCATCCAGCCTTGAACCCTGGATCCCAGACATAGAAACGGCACAGTTCTTCACAACAGCTGCAGGAAACAAATCCCATCCGGGACAGCCTTAATACTGCTAGAACACCAACAAGTGCCAGCTCTAATACAATATCCTGACAACGAGGAAAATGGGAACAACTTGACCTAAGAGCAGGTTACCCTACCTTACCAGCTAACGATAAGACAAAATCAGAAGACTTGTCATCTGTTGGTAGGTCCAAAAGCCAAGATCGCGATTTACAGATGACTGGCTGCTAGAACCATCACCAGACTGTATATATCTTGGTACCAATAAAAAAGCCCTAGTCTAGGGTTTGAACTACGACCTGCACAAAAACCATGATCCCCAGTTCCAAAGGTCCAGCAGAAACAATTGTAACGGAATGGGGCTTCTGGAAACACAAAGAAAGATGCTATCCTAGTTGCCATCCTAGGTTTAGTGCAAAGACCAAGACCACCAACCACAGAAGATGGATTAAAATGACACTGAGTGAACGGAACTTCTAGAACCACAAAGACTGACTTCATCATAAGTCCCACCCCTGGAACTGTGCAGATACTGAGTTTGATAGATACAGAGGTCTGATTTTATCACCTAGGACGGAACAGAAGTCTTCCAAACACCACAAAAGCACCACCGGGAGAGTAAATGATCCTGAACAGAGTCTACAGTTGATCCCATGACAATATACTCCAAGGGTGGAGAAATCCCATATCTCTTAGGCCAAGTGAATTCCTTTTCGAATGACCCCAATATTTACTGTGCCAGGGCAGGAGGGGAAAAAAAAGCAAAAAAGCACAAAACATTGTTTATTTTTTATAAATTATTTTTTATCTTCATTTATTATTATCATTATTTTTATTTACCTATCTATTTTTGGTCGATTTCTTTGTTTTGGTGTGGTTATTGAAGCTGTTTCTCCCATTTATACTTATTTTTTTCTCTTCTTTTCTTTTCTTTCTTTATGTGCTCTGCCATGTTTCTTATCTCAGGACCGTGACGGTTTTTATTATTATTATTATTATTATTATTATTATTATTATTATTATTTTGTGATGCTTATTGTTATTGTTAGAGTCCTCACTGGATATTTGACACTTCTTTTTGTACTGGTGGAGTGTTTCACCTTTTCCTCCTTCGTCTCTCAAACCGATGGTGAGAGCCTCTAGAAGAATTCTGCTTATTTTCGGCGTATTAGACTTTTACCACAGTTTATTACTTTTCTCTTCTCAAGCAAAACCACATAACTTGAACTAGCTAGTCCTGCCCCCCAGTCAGAGGGGAAATAAGGAAGGCACCAGGACCAAACAGGTGCAAGACCACTAAGTAGTAGGCTAGGTACAGAGGGGACCACATATTCTGGCAGCCCTGGGGGTGAGGGAAGAGCATATGGGAGGTAGGACAAAAATGGGGGTGTAGGGAGGGCAAATTGGTGACGGAAATCCCCCCTGATTTTATGTAAATATCTACCTAAAATATTATTGTCAACATTATGTAAGCCACTATGATCAAAATAAAAATTATATTAAAAAAAATCAGTCCTTGTAAAGAGTAGTAAATTTTATGATAGGTGAAATATGTGGCATTATACCTATTATATCTATGTGTCAAAAAGTGATATGAAATAGCAGTATAATAATATTTAATAATTGATAAATATGGAAAAGGCATATTATTATCTGGAAGATTAGTAAAACCAAAATATGTGAGTTTGGTCTATTCATTTAATTGCCATGCTTCTTTCTTGTGAAAGAAATGAGAGATATAAATAATACCACAACTTCAGTCTGAGTAGTCTCTGAGAATGATCTAAGTAAGAGATAAAGCTAATGTTCATTTGGATATTTTTTAATAAATCTCCTATTACAAATTCTCATGGTGAGCTAAAATTTGAGAATAGTGAAATTAGGGACTGCTTAATTCTAGAAAGGTATGGAGTGGCAAAAGAGATAACACAGCAGTCAGGGTATTTGGCTTGCATGCTACTGACCCTCATTTGATCACTGGTACCCCATTTGGTCTCCAAAGAATGGTTCCTAATGGAAGATGGAAGAATGAAAATAAAGTTCTCAGCACGGTGTGAGAAAGCACATTGCAGGTGGATTCTGTCAGAGTAGTCCCAACTGTATTGAAAGAGGCAGGTGTTTATATGGGGTATATGTTGTCAAAACTGGCAAAAAGGGATAATTCCATAAAAGGATATAAAAGGAATGCTGGGATTTCAGCATTCTATCTTAGGTATGTCCTGTTTTTCTAAGGGTTGGCGCCATTGGCTAATCCTGTTTTTATAAAAATGTCAGGAACCGGACAGACAACTTGTACCTTTCTCTTATCATGATTAAGTTTTATCTGATCACATTTTCTTACTGAGCAAGTGTTGGAGCTGGAGATGCAAGAATGATATCATATCTCTTGGCTTAGCAGGGGAGAAGACTGGGGATATAAAGTTGGGGGTACAAAGATCATGATACATGAATATCCTGGAGTTTCTATCAAAGAAAACTGACTACCAAAATATGCCTCGGATAGGAGGAGAAGTATGACTATAGTATTTGACAGGTACTAATCAACATAAATGTTATCTCAAGATCCAAGACTCAGTATGTAAAGATTTTTGATAGGGATAATACTCATGCTCTTGTTTGTACATGTCAATCCTAATAGTTTCTGTTCCTTTTAGTTCAAAGTATCAGTTGAGTTCTACAAAAGATTTTGGCATAAAATAAAATAATAAGTTTTAAAATATTGAGTGTAAAATATACATAACACAGCTAACATAATAGATAAATATATACAGACTAGATTAACATATATTAAATGCCATACTGACCTTGTTAAATAAAATGACTTGCAACTTAAAGAATCTGAAGAATATTGAAACAGAAAGCATGTAAAAACAATGTGTACTGTATTACATAAAGATGCTTAAGCAGGGGCCGGGTAGGTGGCGCTGGAGGTAAGGTGCCTGCCTTGCAAGCGCTAGCCAAGGAAGGACCGCGGTTCGATCCCCCGGCGTCCCATATGGTCCCCCCAAGCCAGGGGTGATTTCTGAACACATAGCCAGGAGTAACCCCTGAGCGTCAAACGGGTGTGGCCCAAAAACCAAAAAAAAAAAAAAAAAGATGCTTAAGCAATCTGATCTTTGAGACTTTTGTTGAGAAAATAGTAAGATATATAATGAATAATGAACAAAGAGGTTAAAATCTTGGAATCTGATCATGATGTTTTATAATTACCAAAAGCTAATGTTGATAGTAAAATACTTATTAGGATCACACAACAGTTTTCCTTTATCAAAATGTTGCTTCTAATTTGCTCTTCTAAAACACATCTATTAGTTTAGGAACATAGTATATGCAGTAGGTGTTTGCTTGTTTAGCATCTGGTTGACCTGCTTCAATCCTTAGCAGCAGAGATGATCTCCTGAATACCAGCAGCAGTGATCCCTGAGCAGTTGGAATTGACTCCTGACTTGCCAAATAGAACCTGATTAGAAATCTAAAGCTTAAACAAAACATTAGAAAATATTTCACCTGTACAATAATATATTATATGTTTAATATTGAATAAACCATTTTTATATAGGAATAGCACATTTCATGGTATATTGTTCAGATGATTAAATAATAGGTGTGTCTTAACACAATTAAGACAAGATTTGGTCAATATGTCTTATACTGTTTTTTAAATTTAACTAATGTATGCAGGTCTTGAAATATTTTTTGATTGGAAAGTATTAAATTAAGGAGAAAACATGAAATTTCAGTAGATGGGTACATGGTGCCTTTGAATTTTAACGCTTTTGACTCTGAGATTGCATGAGTATAATAAACAATATTCAGGGAATTTGGGTGTGGTTGGATTGCCTTACGTTTGGCGTTTCATTGGTGTACATTGGGCTTTTTCATTTTCATTAACATGGTATTTAATAATAAAAAAAGTTTATGAACTTAACAATTAAGTTTGAATGTTATTCTAAAATGTCAAATCTGAAAAATTAAGAGATTTTGAATGTGAAAGTAGAAATAAAAAAGTGATGTTTAAAATGTTAAGGAGAAATAAAAATATATATATTTAAAATTAAAATAACTCAATCAATCATAGGAAAAAGCTCTTTAAAACTTTATCTGGTAAGTAAAGATGAGAGTTAACAAATATCTAGCTGTTTATGATAGAAAATGTTATAAGATATAAATTGCTGTGATTTTTGACTGCATCTTGTAATTGATTTGGTAGCATCTGTGCTTCAGAATATCAGAAAGATAATTTTAAGACATACATTGGCTGTTAGTATATTTTAATAGACTATTATATATTTAAATAGATATATTAATTAGATATTTTAATAAATATTTTATAGATATTTTAATAAAATCATTCTTTTATAACCATATATTTCCCTTCATCTGTTTGTAGTAGCTAATTAATACTGAAATATTAAAAAATGCCAAGCACTGTAATACACATGCTTTAGAAAAATAAATATTCAGAAAATAAATATTTTATTTAATATAATAAATCTAATATTTAATTTAATAATATTTAATAATTTAATATAATAACATTAATGTTATATATGTTAATGATATTATAATAATAATTTCCAAGATTCCTACCTTTGTTTTGAATCAGGCTTCCTTTATTCAGTTTCACATACATGAACTGGCACTGTTATCAACCTGAGATATGAATAAAAGATAGAATGGTAGAAACTAATAATAAAGTTATATTATGAAAGACTGAGTGAAAACTGCCTACCAGAGGTGCCCTGGCAGAAAGGTAGCTTCTTTGTCTGTGAAGATGAGAGGGTCTGCTCCTGCTGAAAGCTTAGCAACTGGGAGACACTGAGAGGACCTGTCACCTAATCTTAATTTTTCTGGACCTTAGTAGTATGCAACAATTATTTTTTTTCTTTCATTATCTTATTTAAAGATAGAAAGTAAAAGTTGAATTAACAACGAAGAAATTGATGTAATTTCAAAATAAATGCCTAATACATTGCTTGAAAAAAAGAAATATAAATATATATAAAATATAAAATAAAAATAAAAAATAAAAAATATGAAATTAAAATATAAAAATAAAATATATAAATATATAAATGTGAATATTTAGAAAATAAATATGGGAGATTTTTTCCAAATATTTAAAGATTAAAATATAAAATCTATATAGTTAGAAGGTTTAAACTTCTTCAGATTGCTGGTTAAATTCAGTTAATTGTGTTTGTAGGAATGAGGTAGGTCTGACTGCCAGTATTTTTTAGAGGTTATCAGTATTTCTTCTTATGCTATCTGTCTAGTTAGGACATCTAGCACCATAGGGTTTTTCTTTCCTCCAGTTTGAATGGAAAAAAAGGACAAAACAAAAGAAACCAAACTGAGATCTTAAAATAAATGAAAAAAAGAGTGTAGTAGACAGTTACACTGAAAATAACCCAATTGTCCCAAATAATTTAATGTCATCCAGTATCATAATTACAACCTTAAACTAATAACTAATGCCACTTACTAAAAAAATAGCCCAGTCATGCAGTCATGCAGCATTGCAATGCAAAATGTCACTGAAACATTCTCATGCTGACATATTTCTGGATCTGAACAACAAATAATTTGATTATTTGTAAATTAACTAAAACATGTAATACTAAAAGACAAATAAAAAGAAAGTAATTTTTGCAACAATGCTAAGCTAGGCCTGTCTCAGATGCTCATATAAGTATTTGCAATGTGAATATACAAATGAAAACAAAAATCAGTGTTCTCTTTCTTTAAATAAACAATCTGAGTTGACTGCACAATGCCAAAGTCCACGTTCCTGCCATTTCCCAATATGAATCTTCTCCTATTTTGCAGCCTGAACTAATAATTCACTCTTGGCAGACTCACATGTTTATAGTCCTAAGGTCTGTGCCTCCCTTTCACTGGCTGCCCATCTTTCTATAATATGGTTTATCTTGGCCTTATTGGCTCTCAGATGGTGGGGTTCAAATACAGTTCCTCTTTGCTTTGGATTTTCTGTTATTTTCTACAAACTTCTGCCTTGTCCTTTGATTGTCCTCGTTGTGAAAAAGCATTTTTTTTCCAAATTGTGACCAGTATATAGCAGACATGCCAATAATGGAGCTTTCACTCAAACTGTCAGACATAATGTCAATTTTGGATATAACCACTTCCAAAGTATAAGCCATAATTTCTCAGCAGGTCAGCCAATAGTTCCTCCCAGTAAGAAATGAGAAGGGATACATTTTTACAAATTGGCGAACGTTTTTTTAAAAGAGTAATTATTAACAAAGTAGAGCAGACATTTCTCTGCAGTACCATAGTTCTTTTATTCGTGTAATGAAAATAATCTAAGTATTTATTTGATTTTGGGTTCATACCCAGTAGCTTCAATAGCTACTCAAAATTCAGCATCAACCACTCTTGGGATTACTTAGGGTACCATGTGACGTTAGGGATTAAACCTAGCATTCTTACAAATTTTGCATGTACTCAGACCTTTGAGCTCTCTCCCCACTCAAATGATTTAGACTCTCTCACCCAAATGATTTGGACTTGATGATATGAAGACCAACTAGCCTAATTGTACCAACAGATCAATTCTATTTCTCTGACCTTCCTCCTTCATCAACATACCAAATAAAAATAATAAACTTATATCTTGATTTCTGTACGTAAGAATTCATTCAGAAAGACATATTTAATCAATATTTTAATTTAATCACCATGATATAATAAATTATGAAATTGTTCATGACTGAGTTTTAGTCATACAATGTTCTTACACCCTTCTTTCACCAGTGCATACTTCCCACCACCAATGTCTTTAGTTTCCCTCCTGCCCATCCCACCACCACTGCCAGAATCTGACAGACATTTTTTTTCTCTCTCAATCTGGATCTCTTCCTTCTCTCTATTTTTCATTCTCTCTTTTCCCTTTTCCTTTTAGATACTGTGTTTATTTTTTTAATGAAAGAAATCTCTTTATTTAAGCACCATGGTTACAAACTTGTTTGTAATTGGGTTTCAGCCATAAAAATGTGGTTTGTAATACTGTAATGAAAAAGTATCATGCATATAACTTTATTACCTTTCAGCATCCAGTTCTTGTCCAGAGTAATTATTTCCAACTATCATTGTCATAGTGTTTTCTTCACTGCCTTAACTGAATTCCATCCCTCTTTGTAGCAAGCTTACTACAGTAAACTATTTCTCCTAGCCCCAGTCTCTATTGTCTTTGAGTATTATTACCATACTATGTTTTTGTTTTTATTTAAGATAGCCTTAATTAATTTGTTTTAGATTTCATAGGAATTAATATATGTGGGCATTGATTTAAAGATTATTACAAACACAGAGCACATTTTTGAAGTTGGAAATGGAGATCTACATTTATTATAAAATATATAAAACATTTATTATTGATATATTCAGAAAACAAAGGAATAAGAAAAGAGGAAGGAAGGGAGGAAGGAGAAAAAAAAGAAAGACAAACAGACAGAAAAAATGAAAGAAAGAATACTCCTGGTTATGTGCTCAGAAATTGCTCCTGGCTTGGGGGACCATATGACAGGCTGGGGGATTGAACTGTAGTCTGTCCTAGGCTAGAGCAGGCAAGGCAGACACCTTACAGTTTATGCCACTACTCTGTTCCGGAAGTAAAATTTTTATGAAAATTTATAAAAAACATACATAATCTGTGATTTAATTCATTCAGCTCTCTCTTATGAAGTAGAGTGAATATTCACTTTATTTCAGAAGACTAATATCCAAATAAAAATATACCCATAATTGAAATAGGCAGTACAATGATCATTTTGGTTTGGAAATTAGTTTTGAGTGATGATGTTATTATTCTTATAACTAATTATTAACTATAGTATAATTATTATATTATTTTAAGGAATAATATGATAAGTGGAATATTTATGAAAATTAACCAACCATACACACCCTGTGATGTATCTCTTTTTGCACTCTCATAAAAAGTATAGTGAATATTCACTTTATTTCAAAAGTATTTATCCAAATAAAAGTTTTAAATATATTTAAATATAGCAATAATTTAAATAGGCAATCCAATTATCATTTGGTTATACAATTGTTTTTGAGTGATGATGTAATTTTTAGAAAGTAGAATGCTAAGTATATTTAAGTGGCTAAATCTAGTGAGAAAAAAATCAAGTTATTTAAGAGATCAGAATCAATGAGCTGAAAATAACTACATAAAATTATTGTGCTGAAGGAATAAAAGAAATAGAGTATAAGTTCAGTATTAAGATATTTGAGATATTTGCACTGACTCCTGTTCAATCCCACATGACATGTATGCTCCCCTGAGCACAGAGCTATGAATAAGCCTGGACATCACTAGGTGTGATGATCTCCAAATAAGACTGAATTGAAAAAATATTTATAAAGAAAAAGAAATCTATTGAATATTGTTGTTTTCTTGCTGATATAACTAATAGGTAATGTGATTCATAGGGCCATGTTGGCTGAGATTACAATTCCCTCTTAACAAATGTTTTTGTTGCATGTGAGTCATTCTAGTTTAAAAAATAAAAAAAAATATTATTGTTTTTGGAGTTTTCTGTGTGTGGGGAAGGGGGATTGGTCCTCCAAATTCACAACAAGAGATTCTAGGGGAGTCCTCAGAGACAATTTGTTGTTGTTGTTGTTGTTGTTGTTATTTTTTGTTTTTGGGCAACCTGGTGATGCTCAGGGGTTATTCCTGGCTATGCTCTCAGAAGTCGCTCCTGGCTTGGGGGACCATATGGGATGCCGGGGGATCGAACCGAGGTCCGTCCTAAGCTAGCGCAGGCAAGGCAGACACCTTACCTCTAGCACCACTGCCCGGCCCCAGACAGTTTCATTTTATAAATAATATATTTATATGTTCCCTCATCTTCTTTCTTTATATAACTTTATTAGTGAAATTATTTGGCATTTTTCTTTCCCTTCTGACTTATTTGCTTGCTATTATACCTTTTAGTTCTGTCCCAGGTTGTAGACAAAACATATTAATGGCAAAATATATTATATTTTCTTATAATTTTGATAATTCACTGTGTATTTATGCTTCAATTTTGTTGCTGGTATTTAAATAAAGACAGACCCTCAGTTTAATGAAATAGGCTGGAGTATCAGAGAATGTTCATCAGACATACAATCAATTACTCTTTATAAAGAGTCATTAAAAGCATAATGGAGCAAGGAAAGCATCTTGAACAAGTGCTGTTGGAACAACTGGTCAGCCACATGCAAAAAAACGGAACTCAAACCTCCATCTAACACCATGCACAAAGGTCAAATTCAAAAAGACCTTGATAAGGTGTATAGAACAACATGTAGGTAAAACACTCCATGACACTGGAACTAAAGGCATCTTCAAGGAGGAAGTATCATTCTCCAAACAAGTGGAAGTGGAGATAAACAAAAATATTCTTTATTTACTTAAAATCCTGAAATATTTTCCTACTGAATGACAATAGGTAAGTTATCTCATTTTTGAAAGAATTAGAAATGAAATGTACTCTGCTTGATCACATAAAGTCATTTAGCAAAAGGTATTTTCTATTTTTGTTTTCCTCATCTAATATTACTGTTTAAATACCATTTCATTCAATGAGGAAAAAATTTTCTTAAGACCCATTTCAAGTAAGATACTTTACTACATGGTATGCCAACACTTGTGCTTTAGATATTTTTGTGTCGAAAGAAAATAGTTGAAATGAAGTGCTATCATCACTTTGACTTCATGGAATTTGTATAATTTTTCTTTGACATGACTATTAAATTAATCAGTTACTTTGACACTCTAAACACTATTATCTATGAAAATAAAAGCTATTTCTCAATTTGGTAAATTAATGTGTAACTTTGCAGAAAAAGAATCTTTTCTAATGTTTGAAAGATAAGTGGAAGTCGATATGTTTGTTTATTTGTATTTATTAATAGCATAAAATAATTGGTTATAATTAATATAATAGAACATTTTTAGAATTTAATGAACTTTCCTTGATTACTTTTTAATAAATTGCTTACTTTTGGCAAGGCTTTAACTTTACTTATTGTCTAAATAGAATAATTCACATAACATTATCTTCATTGGTTTGTTAAGTTGATCAAGCCATTTCATTACCTTCTTATTTATATTAATTGGTGTAGATATTATTAGAATTTTTGTCATTTTACACTTGAAGAACATAAGACTAAGATAAATTATCACTGAGGAGAAAAACCTGAAACCATACCTCACAATTCCTGTTTAGTATTTCTATATTCTGCTACTTTTAAGTGTCTTATGAGATACAAAATATCCATTCCCAGTTTTCTCTTCTTGTTTATTATCAATGTGATACATTCACAAACAATTCTTCTTCATAGAATTCATTGAAATTCTTTGTGGGATTCATGTTTTAGAAGCTCTCATGGAAATTGCGTTGTTTACAAAGCCCAAGATAGTTAAGTGGCTATCAGTACCCAAAGTGTTTTCCTATAGTTCACCACAGCATCAATATACTTTACCTAGAGTCCATAGCCAGCCTAAAACCCTGTAAAGATTATTTGAACAGTTTATAGCATCTAGTTGCTACTCATATTTCATCATTGTAAATTTAGATCTACCCGCTAACTTCCCCTACCTTAGTCTAACCTCTTTTTTTTTGGGGGGGGGGGTGTCCCAGTGCTCAGAAGTTACTCCTGGCTATCAGCTCAGAAATAGCTCCTGGCTTGCGGGACCTTATCGACACCAGGGATCAAACCAAAATCCTTCCTGGTCAGCAGCGTGCAAGGCAAACACCCTACATCTATGCTACCGCTCCTGCCCTGTATACCCTCTTTTTTATTTTCTCAAAGTTTTGTATTTTTAATTAGAGCCACATAGTATTAATATACATATTTATTTGTATAGTTTATGCGCTGGATCACCCTAGGCAGTTCTCAGGTCTTATTTATGAGTACACTCAGGAATCACACCTTACAGGCCTTTTGAAACCATATGTGGAACAAGAAATTGAACCTGAATCTGCTGTGTGCAAGAAAACCCCTAAAACACTTTATTAACGTTCTGACCCCTAAACTACATAGTTCTAGCATATTACTAATACATGTATACATACTACATGAAATCCACCATAAGTCCTATTCTGTTGTACAACATTGACTTCGTTGATGGAGTTTTCATCAATTACCTTTTCCTCTTCCTTTCAGAAAACCACAATTTGAATTTAAGGTCTAAAAATTTATATTTTATTTATTTTATTTGACTGGTTTCTCTTTATACCACATAGATGCAAAGTCAAATGTTATTTTTGTTTTTTCATGTCTTACTAAACTTAATACTAAAGGTCCATTGCTGTTTTTAAGAGCTAAATTTTGGATGTTCTATAGCTGAGAAGTTTATCAGTATGAATATATATTAATCTTTATATACACTACATTGAACTATATATTAATGTATCATTGCATTTACTACATCATTATTCTTTTCACTAAATTTAGGTCGTTTCCAGCTCTTGATAAACAAATATGAAAGAACATATATCCAATTCAAATTGGGATTCTGATTAAATAATGTTCAGAAGTTGAATTATTTGTGTGAAATTTTTAATTTTTATTTTTTTCTGAGGAAACTCCATACATTATTCCACTAGTTGTATGAATTTTACCTTGTTTTGGGGGACACACATACTAGTGCTCAGAACTTACTCCTGGTTTTGTGCTCTAAATCACACTTGATGGTGTTTGGGGAATTATATGAGGTCCCAAGAATGGAATACAGGTCTGCTATGAACAACGCACATGCAATAATCACTGTACCATCACTATCACACGTGTTCCCACAACAATGTATAAGAATTCCCTTCTCTTATCCTCTCCAACACTTGCCATTCTCTGCTTTCTGAGTATTAACCATTCTAACAAATGTAAATTTGTAGTATCCTGCTATTTTGATTTGAATTTTTCAAATAATCAACATGCTTTCATATGTCTGTTGGTTCTGTATACACTCTCAAACTTCTTAAAATAGAGCTTAACGCAGTCTACACAGTATTCCTTACTCATGTGCCTCTTGCTAGGACACTAAGGCACCTCCATTTAATAGGGCAAAAAAAACCCATTTCTTTATTTTGTTCTTTTTAGCAGGTATCTAGCCCCAAAAAATCCATGTTTTAGACACATGAAAATGATAAGTTATGATATCTAATAAAAATACTATGTAACACTTTGCCTATTTCAAATGGCTATTGATACATGGAATGAAATTTTATGGGATTTTTGTGCTCCATAGACAATCCCCTTATGGTTTGAAAGTAGCATTGATTTGATTTTGAAACTCAGCAGACATCATGTTAAAGTTTCCAAATCAGTTTCCAAACTCTGTTGACTTTAACGATAAATCTTGCTCACAGCTATTTTTCTGGAAAAAAATAATCTCTTCTTTGACATAAAAGTATATATCTGCTGCTTTTTACTTGGCAAGTTCAAAATACATTGTTCTCCATCTTGTGGTGATTACAAACTCAGACATGGTCAGGTGTTAAATGTTCTTTGGCCAACTTTGTCAGTCAAAAGATAATTTCACTAACCAAATTGTTTAATTCAAGAAATTTTATTAACATTTAAATTTGATTTTCAGCTATTCATTTAAAAGGTACTTTATATCCCCAATGAAAATTATTATTGATAGTACAGTCAGGCATTAATGAATGCTTAGAAGTTGGGATGATTTCAGAAAACGAGTAAATAATTAGATAATATTTGTTCAGTGGTGGATCACTGATATAGTTGGTAGGATGATGGACTTGCACATGACCCAGCTGATTACAAGCTCAGGGTCCTTTGAGCCCTCCCAGGAGTAATCCCTGTGTGCAGAGCAAGGAATCATACCTGTGCAAAGTGTTTGTGGCCCCAAAACAAACAACAAGATTGGTGCTGAGTGAAATACACAGTTTAGACAGTATTACTAAAGTAAGCAAATTAAGGAGTAGATGAAAATTAATGCTACATGATTTACATAATTTACATAATTTTGAAAGATATTCAGAACTAAATGAGGAATTAGAATTCAGGATAACAATGTAATTTCAGGTACTAAATTTCAGATGAAGATCAGAAGAAGGGTATGGAAACATTTATCACAAAATTGCAAGATGAGCTTAAATATTTCAAACTGATAACTTTCTAAAATCAAATATATAGATGTATAATTACAAATTAAAAGAAAGAAAAATGTTTTGAAATGTATTTGATATTCCTGAGATTTGAAAAATATTGACTTAGCAGCCTGCTAATTTTAAATTAATTAAGATAAAGATCTGGGCCCAGAGAGATAGCACAGCAGCGTTTGCCTTGCAAGCAGCCGATCCAGGACCAAAGGTGGTTGGTTCGCATCCCGGTGTCCCATATGGTCCCCCCCGTGCCTGCCAGGAGCTATTTCTGAGCAGACAGCCAGGAGTAACCCCTGAGCACCGCCTGGTGTGGCCCAAAAACCAAAAAAAAAAAAAAAAGGTAAAGATCTACGAAATATATTTTTGCTTATCAAACTTTCCTCAGATAGTTATAGGACATGTTTATTAATAGTCATGGTCCTTGATTTCCTTTATAAATTATAAATTATAGATAGTACAATTTGAAATCACTCCCTCCCTCTATTCTTTCCTCCCTCTCTCCCTCCCTCCCTTCCTCCCTCCCTACCTTCTTTCCTCTTTTCCTCCCTTCCTCCTTTTCTTCCTACACTTACACTCGTTTCTTATGCTCATTTTCAGATATTAGTTGTAAGAGGAGACATTTTAAACATATTGGAGTTGTTCTATTTTTACTCAAACCAAAATATTTACTTCTTTCCTCAAGAACAACTTTAAAGGGTCCATTTAGTTCCAGAGAGCAAGTAAAAAATGTTGTGGCTACATCCGAGTTCAATTCTTTGCTGTGTTTAACTCTGTATCTTTTGACACCTTCAAAGGAACTGCTTAGAGAGTGTTCTACACTTCATTACTGCAGGAAAATTATCTATATCAATCTGTTTTGCAAAGAACTTGACCTAAGACATTGGTGTAGCATCTTGCTTTATCTCAGTAGATGAATCAGTTCATGTACTTTTTCCACTTTGCAAATACATGCCTAAATCCTTTCTATTTTAGCAACCTATATTCCAGAATAATGTGTCAATATTTTATGTTCTCCTGATTTTTAATGTTACTTTTCCAACCTTGTGTCTTCAGTCACTATTAGGAATCTCAGTATCAGGAATCTCGAATTGTGAATATTTTGATAAAATTCAGATTCATCTAATAAACATTTCGTCCCTGTTTACAACATAATATTCTGGTTAGTTCAGAATTTCTTATTATTATATGAGATACTATTTCACTTTTGGTTCAATCACCTATTACTGATGGAACTAAGAAATTATATGTTATGGATTTATTTATTTTGATGAAATCCCTTTGTGAAACTTTAGCTTTGGAAGTGCACAATGAGTGTGACATATATTTTTTCTCCAGACTTATATTTTGGAATGCTCAATTGGCTATCCTATTTCTTCACTTTCTTTTTTCTTGCTTCTGTACAACTTATACTCCATTTTTTTAAATCTAAAATCTTGCACTAGGCTTGCTTCTCCTTTTCTGGGATGCATTATTTAGTCCATTAATACCATTTTCAGATATTTGTGTTCATATTGGCGGAAAGATTACATAAAACTTTCCAGTAAATTAGCCTAAGATAGGCTAAATCAACCACTGCTTTTTAAGTTTACGAAGATAGCTGTTCACTTTGAAAAAAAAAATGTTAACCTAAACTGCCTACCTATTCAATTCTTTAAGGTTGAATTTTTGCATGTGTCTTTGACTTGCTTGTGCAATACGCATAAATCAAGAGTGAAAACAATGAGAAAAGAAAATATCATCTTTGTTCCTTTTGTGAAATTACTCTCTATGTCCCAGCATAGACTTTTCTAAATTAGACATTTGTTAATCCCTCTTTTACCATGATGCATCATGGTTATTTTTTATTCTCTCTCTCTCTTTCTCTCTCTCTCTCCTCTCTCTCTATTTTTATAACCCTATTGCTTCTTGACTTTTAGGTTTTATAACCACTGTGTTTATGAGGAAGATTATGTATGATCAGGTATGCAGATTTTGAGTCTCAATTGAATTTCTACAGAACATAATACAATTACTATTGTAGGTTTGCAGACAACTTAACCCAAATTTATGTATAATATTTTGATAAATATTCCTCTAACATTGTCTCCCTTGCAATTGATACAACAATCTAAAAGTCGTATTTTAGCTTTGATAAAATATTTTTAAATATATCACTTATACCTAGTTAATTAAATACATTACTCAAAAATTAGATAACCTTTGAGCGCCTTCTAATTTTGTTGAATATTCAGAATATTATTTAAATATAATAATGTTCCTGTTTCCCTGTTAATTTTTTTAAAATATAACTCTAAAATGAGAAGTATATACAGAAGAAGAAATATATTAAAATTAATCTCTAGAAAATTCTGAATAAAATAGTCTAAATCAGTGATTCAGGATAATACCTCTGTCTATTCAAAAATGCCAAACTTGTGTTCTAACTTGTGTTAGACATAGTTTGGCTTTAAACACTGGATTCCACGCATCAAGCAGCTTTGAGAACAAAATGCTGTCTATGCCAAGAGTTTCAGCAGCGTGAGAAACTCATTATATTCTCTGTCCAGAAGTTGTAGGAAGCTATCAATTTTTTTCTCAGTATATTTAAAAATGAGAAAACCAAGATTTCTCAAATGAGTCATACCCCAATAACTATTTTCCCATGTAACTTTTAAACTGGATATTGAACTTCCAGTTTACAAAAGTGCATTACGTGTAATCTTGCTTCGATTGGAAGTGATGTGGTAAAGTTAAAAAGGCAAGGTTATGAATTATAATTCAAAAAACAATCTCATTGTCTTGAATTAGAAAATAACTCAGGTTAGCAATTACCTATGACAGCATAAACTTAAATGGATGTTGCTGTCCAGAGAGAGAATTTTATCACCATTCAATTATTATTGTTTTATTATTTGTTTTTTATTTTTAGGGGACACACCTAGCAATGCTAAGAGGTTAGTTTTGGCTCTGCACTGTAGAATACTTCTAGTGGTACTCTAGAAGATTATTGAATGCAGGAATCAAATTTGAGTTGTCTGTGTGTAAGATAAAAATGCCCTACCTACTGTACTATCACTCTGGCCAACTTTTTTTAAATATAAATTGCACATTTCAGTTGTAAAGGCATTTAAAGTATTTATCATTGTATTCAGTATCATCACAAGACAAGATAGATGGTATTTCTGAAGTAATCCATACTTTACATTTAGCCACATTTGAATCTTAAACTTTAGAATTTGATTTTCTGGGACCAAAACAATAGTACATTAATTAAAGTCTTTTCATTGCATGAGGCTGACCTGGGTTTGATGCCAGAAATCCCCTATAGTACCCGAGAACTGCCAGTTAGAGATTCCTCAAACCAGAGCAAGGAATAACCCCCAAGCATATATGGGTATGGCCCCAAAACAAAACAAAAGAAAAATAGCAAAAATAGAACATACTTTTCTTCCATGCATGCTCATTACCCAAAGTTACTTAATTTTTGAAAATATTTTCTCTTATCCTCAAAGAAAATGATTATTCCATCAAACATAGTTCACAAGTTTTGTTCAGTTCCCTACTCCATTTGTTTGGTAAATGTAAAGTCAAAAATTATTATCTACATAAGAAATAAACTAATAATTAACTGTTTTCTTATCTAAAAACTTTATCAAACAAATATGAGATGGAATGATAATAATATATTCAAGGATCTTTTGAATATTGAATAAGAAATATACCTATGAAAAAAGTTCTTAAATATTATGGTAGAAAACAGTGTCTGATTCTGCATTTTTAATGGGGATAGAAGATACTATATCTTCCAGAAGACACATGACCATTTGACTTACTCCCAGGGCAAAATAAAAAAATGATGTGTGTGTCTTTAATGAGTTGCAACAATGATAATTCTGTGTGAAATACAACAGTCTAATGTATCCTCCAGGATATTGAATATGGACTCAACTGTTAAATGACAATATCAAAATATAGAAGAAGCTTTGTGTGCTGTTAGTATACAGTGGCTTGACTCAGTCAAATGATGTTAAACTTTATAGACATGAGAAATAAAAGTATGTCTTGTTAACCACTGAGATTTTTGTTAGTCTTATATGGGGGCTATATATCTTTGTGCTCAGAGCTTATTTCTAAATGTTTCATTTGGCTCAGACACATGCAATACAAGCACCTTACCCACTGTACTATCTCTCCACCATGTGATTTAATGGAAAATCCCACCTAAATAAAGCCAACATAAGACCCTATTCATCTCATTATGGTATTGTTCACTCAAAGGAGATGATCCCCCTTAGGTCTTCATGAATGATGGCTTCTAAAGATAACTAGATATAGACTATTAATGAGTGATGGGGTGGAAAATCTTTCTTTTTGATAGACTTCAGAGTATTATGAAAAGAATTCCCAAACCAGGCTCTTACGTTGAATATAACTTAAGGAACAAAGGCATCTCACTGAGAATTGCAGGAAAGGATGTCTCATGCCTAGCAATTGATATAGGAATTAACTTGTGTTGTAACCCAAACTAATCCTGATTGAAAACAAAATAAAGTGCAAAGAGCTGTGTGAACATAATTATAGAAAAAAAAACTTTACTTAAACTCGGGACAGTGTCATTTGTACTACAAAAACATTGAAAGTTTTGTTTGAGTAAGCAGTTACAAAACACATTTTTTTATGATTCCCATATTTCTGTGGACACATTTATTTAATTTGTAAAAAATTCCCTTCTCTACAGGTCTACCATAGTCATAACCAAATAATTCCAAAGTTCTGGGAAGGAGATTTGCTTGAAAATATATTGCTTGTAGATATTTTTATAATGAGTAAAACATATTTTTCTCTGTGTGAAGAAAATGAATGGTCATAAAGCATAATATACACATTGCTTAATTCTCACCAGAAAAAAATGGCATTTAGAAGAAATGGAAATCTAGCTACAGCAATTAAATTTTACAAAAGCTTTCAAGTTCCACATTGAACTGTCATTTAATGAATTTGTTCATGGTTTTATATATTCTTTTTTGTTGTGTAAAATTTTCTGCTTTGTCTTTGATGCCAAAAATAAATAAGAGTCTAACTTTGGAAAAGTATTATTTCCAATATTAAAAAGGAAAAAAAATCCCTATACTAAAAGAAACCTTATTTCTACTTTAATCCTGCTAAAATGTTAACCTTTGATTTAGAATTATTTCACTTGCAGATTGTAAATAGCAACTTTAAAAAAATCAACATCTCTCACTGTAAAAAAAAATTAGAGAAAAAAGGAAGAGAATTTTATACAGGGAAAGATTACTTGGTGTTGCTCTGCAATTCAAATGTGTTATTGACACTAAATTCATATCTCAAGCATTTCCTTTCAGAAATATAGTCATGGTCCAAAATAGAAAATAAGAAAATAACTAGTCTACTCCACTTTGCATCTTATTTATTTGTTCATTTATTTATTTTCCAAGATAGTTTTTATTGAGAAAAACTTGCTTAGAAAGATTTGAAAGAAAAGAATGAGAAAGTGAGACAATGTCTTCGAGTGAGGACACAGATTATCCAAAATGAATAAGCAAAGACAAAGTGAGGCACATGTTCAAAGGAGAATTTGGACTTGAAGTTCAAGTGTATTTTCCCTCCTCAATACATTCTCTAAGAGCACCATAGTTTAAGCCTACAATTGTATATATGAATGAAAAGAACTTTCTCTTGTTCTAAGTCATACAATTTGTCTCTGTCTCTGTCTCTCTGTCTCTCTTTCTCTGACTATCTTTGTCTCTGTCTTTGTTTCTCTCCCTTTCCCTCTCTCCTGTGACAAGGTAGTCTGTTATTAGTTCTACCTCTTCGTCCAGATAGCTAAGTCTCTCTCTGGGAATATACTATGAGTCAGTTAAAGACCAACAAGTATTAAGGGTTAAAAGATTAGCACTTTGAAATATTGTCTAATTATAGAAGTAATAAATATATTTGTTTATGTATATATTTACTGTGTATATATTTCTGTATGTATATATTTACAAAAATATTTTTAAACATGAAAATGTAAAATAAAAATGACTCAAATTCCCATAATTCTAAAATAGTCATTATTTATATGTTTTCAGAACTTTATAACATATAATATAAAATGATCATATATTAAACTACATGATATATTAGATTATAATAGAGTATAAACATGCATTAGATATATATTTTAATATCTATAGAGTATATTAGAATCACTTAAATTTCACTCATTTTTGATATAAATAAATAATTTTATTTGGCAATTAATAATTATACATCATTATTTTAGTAGATGCATAAAGTTCTGTTTTTAAAAATATAATCAAAATTTGTTTCACCAAAGTGTGTTTTAACTTTCTTGTAATGAATGTCAGGGTATATTTTTATTTTTGTCAAAAATGGCATATTCCTTAGGGAAAATTCTTTGAAATAAGAAGACTTTTAGGAAATAGATATTTTGAAGATTGTTTATACCTTTAAATAATGTAACAAGCAACAATTACTTTAGTTTTCCATGTCACCTTGAATAAATCAGCATTTATCCCCAAAGTGACTGTTAAGGTTATAATCTACTTCTGTATTCTCTCTACTTTTTGAGAAACTTATTTTATTCTAATATTCTATGGTTAATGTAAAACATATTACCATTTTGTTGTTGTTTGGTTTTGGAAGACACTTGGGTTACTCAGACTCTATTTTCAGAAATGGCTCCTGCGAACTGCTTTGAGGATCAAGTGCCTGGGACCAAATCTAAGATTCCTACATGTCAGTTGAGCATTCAGCACTCAAACCTATATCGCCAGACCCTACAATGCATTTCTTTTTGTTTCATTTGAATTTGGTTTTGGGGCCATACTCAATGGTGCTCAGGAGTTATTCCTGGCTCTCTGCTCAGAAATCAATCCTGGCAGGCTCAAGGGGACCATATGGGATGCCAAAGATATAAATGGTCTGCCACATGCAAGGCAAATGCCCTTCCCAACTGTGCTCACTCCTGCCCCCTGTTTTTGTTTGTTTGTTTACAATGCACTACTTTTAACAGTCTCAACAGTGACAGTTCAGGTATATAAACTAGTTATAGTGAAGAAGTGATATCGAAAACATTTTTCCAAAATGTGCACTGAAAAAGTTGGTACAAAGTTATATAACCAGGTTCCAAGAATGCTACTGATCTATAGTAATTGTTGCATTGAAAAATTAAATCTCTGGAGAATTGAAGAGAAACATAATCCCCTTTATGTGAATATATACAATCATGACCTAAGTTTGAACTACAAACGAACATGAAAATATCTTCAATATTTGGAAATTAACTATCACAATTCAGATCAAACTTAAAACACAGCAATGGGCTAAGGCCTGGGAGTGGCTGGAAGATTTTGTCTATACATAAAAATAACTCGCATTCCAGGTCAGAAAATCAGTAGTAGTGGAGCACTGTTTAAAACATTTGCCACCTCCCTCAGAGTCTGCTTGCTTTTCTTGCCCATATTTGGAAATAAAACCTAAAATTGCTTTTGTATATAAAAAAAAATAGACACCATACTAATAGCCCCAATTGGATCACAGAATTGGAACTCAATATAGGAGCCCTCAATACTGGCTTCACTTTGGGATTCCATTTTCTAGTTTGATAGAAGTTTTAAACAAATTCAGTCATCAGGATTTGGAGAAGCACAAAATCTTGGAGAAAATTTGGTGTTTCTCTCTTTACGTATTTAACAGACCAGTTAGTGTCCATATTAGGGAACATGAATACTTATTTCCACTCCTATTTGGTATATTTTTTGTAAAAAAAAATGAAGAGGAAAGGAAAGGAAAGTGTTTCATAAACTAAACACAGAGAAATCACCATCAGTGTCCAACATCTTTATAAAGCTTTGATTTTTTTTTCTTTGATTTTCCCAAAGAGAGTTTGGATTAGTTTAACCTCTCTTTTGCTAACCATCAGAAATCACTAAAATACAAATAAACACATTTCAGTTTCACATGGTTTCATATAGTCTGTGCTTGGAGAAAATAAACTGAGTCCTTTACGCTGCTATTAAATGTTTATTGTAATTACTATTGTTTTTTTGAGCTGGAATTTTTTGTGAATGTTGTAATTTTTAGATTCCATGTCAAAAGTATTGTCCAATCATTACCTTTATGCTTAATTAAATTCAGTTGTGTTAAAGTGGTTTTATTTTACATACTATACTAGAGTTAAGAATGAAATCTCTTTTAATTTCTATTTTATGCCAAGGGAAAAATTATGATCATTGTCAAATTTAAAAGGAAATTTACTTGTCAATACACATATGTGATTTTGCAAGACATCCTAAACACATTCCTCAAAAGGGCAAGCAAAGCAAATCAAAAAACTACAAACATGTCCTTTTCAGCAAGAGATATGTAAACTAAAATCCTTTCATGATAACAAAAACCTCACAAATAATAACTGGACATGATCCACGTCCAAGGAATTTGCAGATATAAAGACTTATCTTCTACTCTGGCTCTGAAATGCACAGTGTAAAAATATTTGTGGTCAGAAAAAAGAAAGTTTCAATACATAGAGTTTACTTTAGAGTACCCAAAAGTCTTTCTCCATTTTGTCTTTTTTTATGACTTTCACTGAATGTTGGTAATATGTCAAAATCTTGATTTTTATCCACCATTATCTCCCATGTTTCTTTGAGTCTCTTATGTATTCTGTGTTTTGGCATTTATCTCACTATTAAGACTGCATGCAAGAGATTGACTTGCCCTGATTCATAACACTAAAAGTTATGATATTATAGAGCAGATACGCTACTCTGTTCTTTTCCTAAAACATCATCAAGTTTTAGGAAAAAAGCATATGAGGTAATATAATGCATATGCCAGTAGGATATTAATGCCAAAAAAATGTATCACAAATATTTGAGTCTTACAGGAACACTTTCTAAGTTAACTCCCCAAAGGGTGTAACAAAAACTGCATGTCTATGAAAAGTCATTTATAGGGAGTGTATTTTATTATTTGGGGGTGAATATGTTTTTAGGAGTGTTTTTCTCAAATGCATTACTGTTTTGTCAATATTCTTTTAAATTCATATTATAGGGTTATAGAAACTTAAGTAACACTTTTATGGAGAGTTGAAAATCTTGACTTATATAAAAGACAATTTGATAACCAGTTGGTGCTTAATTGTAAATCAAATCTAAGATATAGAAACCCCAGTCAAAAAAAATCTAATATGCCCATTCTCTGGACTCAGATCCCTGAAGTCCTCTCAGGATGGGGCTGGCTGAGTTCCTGCCCTGTTGGAGGGCCCAGTGCTCCACTCACCAATAAGCCTTTTCACTCATTTAAATGGTGATGTTGCACGATCAATATCAGAGACAAGATGCAGTTCAGCCACTCCATAGCTGATGTGGTAGGTCTGAGAAGCCATACTGCTGAATCATGCTAGTGCCATAGCTGCTAAAGGGAGCACATGACTACATTTGTGGCCATATAATGTGTCCAAAACTTTCAGTATAAACAACACAGTAGGGCTACTAAAAATAAGATGACAAATTTTGTAAAAGCCCAATAAGCTCAATTAATAAAAAAAAATAGCACAGAAGGCTCAATTTACAACTAATAGCTCAACAAATCTTTAGACAATGAATTTAAAAACATCATAGTAACAAGCAATATAAAGTCAATTTTTTGTGCCTGCTAGAGGGCAGATTGGGGGTAGAGAGGGTAAGTTGAGATCCATTAACTTGGTGTTGGAAAATCGAATACCTGAAATGACGGTATTATGAACAACTTTTAAAATCATGATGTTTAAATAAAGTTTCAAAGAAAAATGTCTAAGAGATAGCACAGATGTATGTAACTCTGAGATGTCAGATATTGTTAAACATTGTGTGTCTAGTGAGGACACACAATGATGAGTCATAAATCCAATGGGAAAAGAAACTGGAATGGCACATTCTCCACAGTGTAGGAGGAATTCAATTAAGTAAGGTTAGCCTACTTATAGAGTCTAGGGAAAAAAAATTCACATTGAAAAAATTCCCCAATATTCTACTTGAACTTGAAATTTCTTTTTTCATTCTCATAAAACCTTTAAACTTTTTCTCTTCCTATTTAGTAATACTATATTTATTCTGGTGGCGCTCAGGGGTTACTCTTGGCTTTACGCTCAGAAATTACTCCTGACAAGTTTGGAGGACCATGTGAGCTTTACGCTCAGAAATTACTCCTGACAAGTTTGGAGGACCATGTGGAGGACCATGTGAGAATGGAATCCAGGTATGACCCGGGTTGGCAGCGTGCAAGGCTACCATTATGCCGTCTCTTTGGTTCCCAATATATTTCTTCTCTTAGTAACCATAGTAGACAACAAATTATTTTAATCACCTTCCCTGTTGAACCTATTACTCCATATGCACTGCTGCTTCTTCACAAACTGATTTGCCCCTGGCTTTTTGTTATTCCACATTTTACTGCCTTATTCATCTCTTCTGTTCTTTTATTGGGAGTTTCTCAAGAAGTTCAACCTTAAAGGATAGACTCCCTCTTTCACCTCTATCCTAGTTTCCTAAGTAACATTTGAACTAATTTCTCTTTGAGACAAAATACTGAGTACTAATGCAAGAATTCAGAGACTGCTGCTGCCAAGGGTGCAGTGATAATGTCTTATCTATCACTTGGCTGACTCAGTACCACAAATGGTTTTGTAGTCCTCCCTGAAGTGATCGCTGAGCTGAGTGCAGAGCCAGGAGTAAGCCCTGAGAACTTCAAGGTGTGTCCTAAAGAAATAAACAAAACAAAATACTAAATAAAAATCAGAGACTAACTGACCTATGGTTCAGGAAAAATTAAAAATAGCAGCTGCTTTCATATGATTTCATACAAACCCAATTGTTTCTAGAATTTTCTACCTCATGGATTCCTGTGAATAGGAAGGATTTCCTCTCTGTAGAACAAGTGACATAAATGACAAATAATGTCTTGAAACTATAGAATTACCAGGTTTTAACACTTTATTGGGAGAATTTTCAAATGTAGAAAAATATCGGAAGATAATTATAATAAAATCACATAGAAAATTACACAACTGTTGTTGTATATATATATACATATATATATATGTATATATATACATGTGTGTGTGTGTGTGTGTGTATGGTGGTAAAGGACATTTCCTTAGTTTGATCCTGGACAATGTCTTGAACTCCCAAACTCCACCTGGTATTTTCATCGTGGTTGTGGTGTCTTCTGAGTCAGCATCAGTCAAATCCATGCCATAAGACTGAGCATTGAGAGGAGTAAAACAGTATGAAAAGTATACAATCTAGAGGTTTGAATGATCATTTTACTGTGTTTTCTTTACTCATAATTATTGGTACATCTATTTTGATATATTTTCATGTGTATTTATTCTTATAGAAAACAATATTTTGATAAAATATTTTGATAAAAAATTTGATGCTGTCTCAAAGGTATCATTATATTTTTCATTTTGACAGAGGAGATACCATACTGGTTGCTAATTACTTTGATTTATTGAATTTTCAATATTAACATATTAGCAAGAGAACCAAGCTATTTAACATACAAAACACAATCATGAGTTCAAGCCTGAGAAATCCAGTTCCAGAGCACATGCATTTAGCCATAAACAGAAAGCTTTCAAGGACTGAATCAAGTACTATTAGCAGTAATGGAAAAAATAAAAGCAATCAGATGAATAAAACAGAGATTTTCTATTTTTACCTAGACTATTATTTAAATGTCATCACAATAGAAAGAATAAAAGGAATGATATATTTTGAGCCTAGTGACTGAGAAATTAAGAGCTTATTACAAGTCAAGATCATGATTTTTTCATTAGCAACACATGCATTGTTCACAGAAAAAAATGTAAAAAAAATTCTTGAAGAACTTTGGAACCTGAGAAGTAGTGAAGAAATCTAAAATAGAAGCTTACCAGGATCTATACTGAGCAGATCTAAATAGAAGTTTTTCATTTAACCTAAAATCTATCTCAATACCAAAGTGACCAGTATACTTTCACAATGAGGTAGAAGGAAAATGAATTAAACAGCAAAATCTTTTTCTGGCTCTATTTGCATTATTGTACCTATATACAATTTTCAAGAGTTGTACAGAGTGAATGGGTCTTGGAAATTGGACCAGGGTTGCATTGGCATATTTTTCAAGAGAATATGCTGTGTTGTCACCTACTTTGAATAATTGATTTGTTAAGTTTTATGTGATTTCCTCTAAATTTAATATTCAATTTATCCTTGTTTATCAAGTTTACCAATTACATTATAATTTCTTCATATGGAACCAACAAATAGGTGAATATCTTTTTATTATAATTACAAATATTGGGGTTCTGTGACAGTACAGTGGATAGCAAGCTTTCTTGGAAGTGGACAAAGTGGGTTTGATCTCTAAAACCTCATATTGACTACTAAACCTTCAAGTGTGCTCCCTGAGCACAGCCAATGTGGTTCCAAGAAAAAAGGTACAAATGTATTCTAACAGTCAAACAATAACTTTAAAAAGGGCCATTTATTTTACTTTCTGTTGAATTACATATATATATATAATAAATATATTATATATACATATGTTACCCTATCTATATAATGAATTTCTGCACTAGAGGTTTATCTAGAATTAGGAATGGTTGGCAAGAGACATGATCCCCTTTGCAGAATCTATCTCCAGTATTTTGGAGATCAAACTGAGACCAGCATTATACAAGAGAAAATAGATTATTAAACCACGCCCTAGTAAGTGGGAAAGGCACATACAGTGTTCAATGGAGTACTTGGTGGTGGTGATTGGATTATTCCTTGTGGTGCTCAGGGTCTATTCCAGACTCTGCACCCAGTAATCATTCCTGGTGGTTCTCTTGGCAATATGCATTGCTAGGAATTCAAACTGGAGAAGGTCATCTCAACTGGTTGATATACAATAGGAAATATTACTCAATAAATATTAGTTGCTATAACAATCAAGTAACAGAGCAAAGGTAGGAAAGATAAATAAATAGTTCAACTTTTGAAAGAATCAAAGACAATAGAAGATTGATTGGCCAATAGGTTAGGAATCTAGGTTAGTTAAAATGTTCAACCAAATAAACATAGCAGTACACTAGCATTGTAAACAACATTGAAGTCAAGTAAATATTAGCAATTTGTATTAAGGCTTAGTAAAATAGACTTTTAATTTAAAATTTTAAGTTTAATCACTTCAACATGTTTAATGGAAGTGCTTTGGAAATAATTTGTTACATATCTAAATTTTTCTTCACTAATTATTTCTCAGAGGACCTGGAATAATAGTACTTCACTCCAACTATTGCCTTCCTCAATAATGCTTAACTTTAAACACAATCAACTGTTTAGCCTAGTTAAAATATATTATAAATACAATGTATGCTCATTGTAGAAAATTCATTTATTTTATAAAACTGCACACTTCACAAACTGGAAACTAAAGTAAGATTAAAACCTAAGGTAGAATAATTGTATTATTTAAATCTACAATCGTTTAATTTCTGTATGAAAGGCACATATTTTGTTGTTTAAGTTGTTGTTTTAAGGGTTTGTCATATTAACAAATGTTCTTGGATTTTATGCCAAATTATGAAGCCAATATAGTGGGTCTTAGTCTATTCCAGATGCTGTAACAAAGAATTGTAAACAGGGTGGCTTATAAACAACGTGCATGTATTTCTCACGGTTCCAAAGGCTTTGAAATCCAAGATCATAGATTCCTTGTGAGGAATTAGTTCTTGGTGAGGAACAGGTTCCTCATTTATAAATGCCGTCATTTCACTTTTAGTCTCACATTGGAATTGGACAAGGGACCCATTTTTAATATGGATCAAGGTGCTATTTGTGAGAACTCTGACCTTATAATCTTATCAACTTGAAAAATTCCTTATGCTGAATACTGTCCCATGAGGAACTAAATTTCAACAAGTGAATTTTGAGAAAATCAAAATATAATTTTTTGTCTCAAACACTGTAACCATATTATAGAGATATCATTTAAAATTGTATATGTTTGTGAGTATAACAAAATAATTATGTTTTTCTTTTTAGTATAAGAGAGAAAAATAGATTGTGAGATGTTAATGGAAATAAGACTGATTGCCAGATGGTGGTTCGAATTCTGGCATTGCATATGGTCCTTGAGCCTGCCAGGAGCGATTTTTGAGCATAGAGCCAGGAGTAACCCTGAGCACTGCCAAGTGTGACCCCAAAACCAAATAAATAAATACATATAAAAATAAATAAATAAATAAATAAATAAATAAATAAAGACAGATTGTCCACATGAAGGGTACAATTTTTTTCCAGAGGTAAGAAATGTCCTGCTCATGGGCCATATATGGCCCATTTTAGCATGTTTTCTGACTGTGGTACATGATAGAAGAGACATGTATGTTTCTAATTGACTATCTGTGGCTCAGTTGATGTTGTAAATATAAAATAGTCATTGGCAAACTAAAATTTTCTTTCCTAGCTTATATAAATTTAGAAGAAACTTTATGAATCATCCAATGTAAAATTTTGTTTTAGGTAATAATTGTCTTACCTATAAAGTGAAACTAAACTTATTCCTACATATCATGAATCCTACAATAAACATGTATGTTCTACTGCTGCATTTTTTAAAGAATATTGGCTGAAATATTTTATTACTCTCACTTCCCTGGAAAGTGAGCCAGGAAAAATATAACTGAGTAGATGATTCTTTGAAAAAAGATAGTTGGAAGCTTAACAATACATGTATTTTAAAATGTTTGCTTATTTTTTAAAAACAATTGACACAGCAAGGTCATTTTAAATTCTATTTAATAAAATCCCTATTGGGGAATGAGTATTATTCTGCCTTCATATTTCCTTTCTTTAGTAATAGATCTAAAATTGATTTTTCTTGAAGTGATAATTATTAAAAGAGGAGTGGAATGTACTTTTATAATGGCATTGTTTTAGTTTTGATAATAATATCTGATAAATGATATTCAGTATCCTCATTATTATTCAGAAGATAATGTGTTTCAAATTTATGTTATCACGGGGCACATCAGAAATATCACACAGAAAAGAAAACAAATTTAGAGTATTAATACAAAATACAACTTTAGAAAAATCAACCAATCCATTATTTACTAAAAAGATGCTTAAAATCACTGGGAAATGTAAAAGTTTATTATTCAAAAATGAATAAAATATAAAACATATCACTATTAGTTATCTTAATAAGTATCTTATCAGAGGAAAATATCCTTTGAGTTAATATATGATAGAAACATTGATCACTCTTCATAGTTGAAAACCACCGAAGCAAATTTATGATTATTTTTCTATAAAAAAATACATTCACTAACTTCTCCATAGTAACTGGGAGGTGGTTTTGACACAGAGACGGACATGCACAGAGGGAAGAAACAATGAAGAACAAGTATATGAAAAACATCTAGAAGCCCTGGAGAGATACTTTCTTCCAAAACCTCAGAAGAAAACAATATTCTGGATACATTGACTTTGAATTTAGTCTTTATAATGTAAGGCAACAAATTTCCATTACTCAAAACAACAAATTTGTGGAGGTTTGTTTAAGCTTTAGCAAAGGCAAACAATTTCAAAGATGTGGAAAGGTGGAGAACTTTCCCTTGACTTCTTTTCATTTCCTTTTTTATTTTTTATAATGAAGCTGGGCCAGATAAATAGAAGAGAGGTGAAGACACATATTCCTAGCCCAGACTCTATTCCTGGTACCACATAGACCATAAAGCACTACTGAATACAGTCCTGGAGGACCCAAGAACTTTCAGATAGGACCCTGAAGTCTATCAAGTAACACTGGGATATCCCAGGTAACCCTTTGTACCACAAACCCACAGATAAGTACTATGTTCTTGTCTCCTTGCATAGAATCACAGATCAAGTTGACAACGAATAAGCAAGAGGTCTCCCAGCCTTACCATTCCCTGATCTGGTGCCTCCTAAACACTACTTTGCAATCTTCTCAATCACAGATAAAAGAAAAATGTTATCTAGGTGCTGGAGAAATAGTACAGTGGGGAAGGTGCTTGCCTTAAAGAGTACATAGTTCAGTTCTGGCACCACACATGCTTCTCTGATCCCCACTGGGAATGATCTCTGAGTGCAAGCAGGAAAAACCTTAAACATTAGTGTTTTCTATCCCCTCCCCAATATAAAAATATAAAGAATTCATTTGTTCCAGTACCTCATCTCACCCACAGTGGGCTTCAAATCAGGTCTCATATTCTTGAATAGTTATGTGATTAACTTAAACTTCAAGTTTAGCCAAAAGAAGAAAGCCAATGTGTTTAATTTTTGTCCTTCTAAATTTCTATCCTGTGGCAGTTATTCCCTAAAACTTTATGCTAGTATTCCCTAAAGAAATATGTTAGCTCTTACATCCTTAATCAATTCATATCTCATGACTTATACAAATATCAATTCAAAGTACATTAAAAACCTTGAGATTAGACCTGAATCCATAAAGTTGTTTGAGTAAAAAATAGACAAAATATTCTAAGACTTAGAACTCAAAGAAGTCTCCAATGACAAGGATGATAATATCAAATCTGAATATATGAGATTACATCAAACTAAAAAGTTTCTGTATGGCAAACAAAACATGGGAAAAATTAAAAGGAAACTTACTGAGTAGTAGAAAACTATTGCACTTAACACGTCAGATAAAAACTTGATATCCAGAATATAAAAATTACTCACAGAGGTTAACTTCTTAAAATCTAATAACCACATCAAAAATGGGAAGAGGAAATAAACACTTCTCTTCTAGAAATTATTGCAAGAATACAGCCCACTTCATGAACCTCATCATAAAGAGTGATGAATTTAGTTAGAGAAATAACTACATTGTGAACTATCCTAACAATGAGAATGTATGAGGGATATAGAAAGCCTGTCTAAAGTACAGGCAGGGGCAGGGTGGGGAGGAGGGATATTTGGGACATTGGTGGTGGGAATGTTGTACTGGTGATGGGTGGTGTCCTCTTATATGACTGAAACTCAACCACAATCATGTTTGTAACCAAGGTGTTTAAATAAAAAATATTATTAAAAAAAAAGGTCAGAACTAATATTCAAGCCAAGCCAACAACAATGAAATCATGATCCCCAAACTTTAACAATCAAACCTTAAACTATAGCCTAGCCTGTACTATTGACAGGATGGGAGATGAGGGTGGTGGCATGGAATGGACAGTGGGAACATTGGTGAAGGGAAGTCGACACTTGTGGTGGTATTGGCCTTGATACATTGTGCATCAGAAATCCAACTATGAAAAACTTTGTAAATCACAATCCATTCAATAAAATTCTTTAAAAATATTAAATTATGCTAGCACATTTGAAATAGAATAAGTTTATTGAAAATATTGCATTCATTTTTCTGTTATGCATATATTAATTCCATATTCATTCCGTATATAATTTTACTTCTAAAATAGTTTTGCAACCTATGTTTATAACATGCTTAAAGCAAGTTTAGATTAAAATAATTAGTGAAAGACTTCAATAAATTTTAGAGTTCTTTGAGGACAATTCTTATACTTTTAGGCATATTTGATTTATTATTTGGTCTTCCCAGGTGATTTCTTATCTCAAAGTTTAGTTTTTAATTTTTATTGCAGACTTATTTTATTTTATCATGAGGTGCTACAGGTTTAATCAGAATCCCCTTCGTGTAAGAAATGCATTTGTTAAATTACTCACAGTTCTTGCTAAGTCACAAGTTTTAAATCACATTTTAAGTAGATAATCTAAAGAGTTGAAATGAATGGGGTGAATTAATAGCACAGCGGTAGGGCCTTTGCCTTGCATGTAGCTGCTCCATGAGGGACTTGGTACTATCCCCAGCATCTCATATGTTTCTTCTAGCCAGGAGAGATTTCTGAGTGCATAGCCAGGAGTAGCCCCCTAGCATCACAGGCTGTGCCCCTCCTCCCAGAAAACAAAAACAGATAAAAAATGTGTAATAAAAATACTTTTATTATAAAGTGATTTTTTGAAAAAATATAGCAAATTCTAAAAAAAAATTTATACTTCAATAATTTTACTTGTTTTATTTCTGATTTTTTTCTTTATTTTAAACATCTTGATTACATATGTGATTGTGATTAGGTTTCAGTCATGTAAAGAACACCCCCTTCACCGGCGCAACATTCCCACCACCAATGTCCCAAATCTCCCTCCATCCCACCCCACCCCCACCTGTACTCCAGACAGGCTTTCCAGTTCCCTCATTCATTCACATGATTATGGTAGTTCTCTGTCTGGTTATTTCTATAACTGCACTCACCACTTTTTGTGGTGAGCTTCATGAAGTGAACTGGAAGTTCCAGCCCTCCTCTCATTGTCTCAGGATTGTTGCAAAAATGACTTTTATTTTTCTTAAATCCCATAGATGAGGGAGACTATTCTCCTTCTCTCTCCCTCTGACTTATTTCACTCAGCATGATAGATTCCATGTACATCCATGTATAGGAAAATTTCATGACTTCATCTCTCCTGACGGCTGCATAATATTCCATTGTGTATATGTAGCACATTTTCTTTAGCCATTCGTCTGTTGAAGGGCATCTTGGTTGTTTCCAGAGCCTGGCTATTATGAATAGTGCTGCAATAAATATAGGTGTGAGGAAGGGTTTTTTTGGTTGCATTCTTGTGTTCTTAGGGTATATCCCTAGGAGTGGAATAGCTGGGTCAAATGGGAGCTCAATTTCCAGATTTTGGAGGACTCTCCATATCGCTTTTCATAGAGGTTGGACTAGACTGCATTCCCACCAGCAATGGATAAGAGTTCCTTTCTCTCCACATCCCTGCCAGCACTGATTGTTTTCATTCTTTGTGATGTATGCCAATCTCTGTGGTGTGAGATGGTATCTCATGGTTGTTTTGATTTGTATCTCCCTGATGATTAGTGATGAGGAGCATTTCTTCATGTGCCTTTTGGCCATTTGTATTTCTTTTTTATCAAAGCATCTGTTCATTTCTTCTCCCCATTTTTTGATGGGATTAGTTTTTTTTTCTTGTAAAGTTCTATCAGTGCCCTGTATTTTTTGGATATAAGCCCCTTATCTGATGGGTGTTGGGTGAATAGTTTCTCCCACTCTATCTTATACTAATTCATCATCATTAAAATCAATCTATTAAATTCATTCTAGTTTTGGAGCCAATCTGATTTGAGCAGACTAATTCTTACCTAAATTTCCCTATTGAACATTTACCTATAAAAATATGCCTTATAATAAGTTTAAAATTCACCAGAAAGCTGGTGGAACATGATGCTACATGTTTCATGCTACCTGATGCCATATGCTCCATCTGGTGATGCATGACAAAATGTAGTGATTTCTTTTTGCATTTCACATGTTTTAATCTTGGTAGGGCACCATTTAATTTATTAATGTTGTATAAATAAAGTTCAGATGCAATATTTTAAGTGGTGATTCTATTTTGTTCTACTTTAGTCTATTCATCAAAAGCAGATGTTATATGTACTATAAAATTTTAACTGGAAGGTAGTTGAAAGAGCCATTTATTAATATTTTCTGCCTCCCTATATTCAACAATTAGTAACAATCCTACAACTCTGTTCTCAACTGAATGCAAGTATAAGTGGTGGATGCCACTTTGGAGACAAAGGTTTTGGAAAATATGCTATTTCTTTATAGAGACATGCCCCCTTGTGAATCTGGCTGGTATGTTAGAGGCCCTAAAAGTAGTGGAATAAAAAAATAAATGGTATGTAGGTTCATGAATGGTCACATTAATGAAAATAATTTCCTCAGCTGAAACATTTCATGCAAGACTGACACTTAATTAAAGTGTAAACTTACATTAAATGAAGCTTCTTTATTTTAGTTCTGTTTTACCAGTTAAACCACTTTAACCCTTGGGATGTTTTTCTTTGTAGACTTTTATTAACACAAAACTTGAAAATGAAAATTCAGTATGTTTCAAATGGCAATTTCTGTAACAGTAGGATAAGTGTGTTATACATGTTAACTGCCACGAAGGAAAACATTAATATTAATTTCTAAGAGTTTAATAGGTAGTTGATAAATGAAAGAAGCAAACATTTTTATTGTACTTTTAAAATGTTTACTTTGTCTGACCCCTGAACAAACATATGGCACTTAGCAATATGTAGCATTTGTATTTACACATAACTAAAATGTTTTTTCTTGTGATTTCCTGACAACATTCACAGCTGTTTCAGTACTGCATAGCAAAGCTCTGAAGCTTGTAGAGCAAGAGTCAATAATAGTTAAGAATTCATCTACAATGGCAACTATTGTATTTCATTACAAATACAATTTATATTCATATTTTGGCTACTATTTCTTTGGGGATTAGTGTTGTTGAATTTTTTTGTACCCACAGCTAGTCTCAGAACTCTAACTATAAATTTCTTTGAGTTATTCATTATTAATTCCTAGTCAACATGTTGTAATTAACTCATAATAATTCCTCCAAAAGCCTGCACATGTAACATTTTTAATTAGGATCCAAATGAGCCACTTTCTATTCTGTAAACAAGTCTTCTTCCTTCAACAAATGCCTTTGATGATGGATTTACTTTGACATATTTATTATTCTTCTTCACTGCTTATACATAGAATATATATTTTCTTTAATAGAAATAATAAGAATGTAAGGATCCTAATGATAGAGAATAGAATTAACAAACCACAGTATATCTGATACTAATTATGAACATGATCAATACTATCTGCTATATTTTTATTTGATATGTTCTGAAAACTGTTCATTTTATAATAGATCATTTTAGTTCTATTTACCTTTCTGAAATAGTTGTTTTTAAAATAAATAATATCTTTATTTAAGCACCTTGATTACAGACATGATTGTAGTTGGGTTTTTCAGTCATATAAAGAACACCCCTTTTCACCAGGGCAACATTCCATTCACCAATGCCCCAATCTCTCTCCTAAGCTCCCCAACCCCGCCTGTGTTCGAGATAGGCATTCTACTTTTCTCACTCATTGACATTGTCATGATAGTTGTCAGTGTAGTTATTTCTCTAACTGCATTCACCACTCTTTCTGGTGAGCTACATATCATGAGCCAGTCCTTCCAGCCTTCATCTCTATGGTCTCTGGTTATTATTATAATAATGTCTTTTATTTCTTAAAACCCAGAAATGAGTGAGACAATTCTATGTCTCTCTCTCCCTCTGATTTATTTCACTCAGTGTAATAGATTCCATGTACATCCATATATAGGAAAATTTCATGTCTTCATTTCTCCTGATGGCTGCATAATATTTTGTATATGTACCATAGTTTCTTTAGCCATACATCTGTTGAAGGGCATCGTGGTAATTTCCAGAGTCTGGCTATTTTAAATAGCATTGCAATGAATACAGGTATGAGAAAGGAATTTTTGAATTGTATTTTTGTGTCCCTAGGGTATAGCCCTAGAAGTGGTATAGCTGAATTATATGGGAGCTCAATTTGTAAATAGTTAAAAGTATTTAATGAAATAGTTGTAAAAATTTTAATAGAGAATGTGAATTATTGGAAAAATGTATTCTACAGTAGATGAAATAGCATCTATATTAAGATTATATGTACAATAACAGACTAACTATAGCATATTAAGATGAAATATGCTACTTATTTCTTTGTGTATATGGTAAGGCACAATAAAATGTGTTTATTTTGTCTGTGTTTGTTTAACCTTGGTCCTGTGTATTATCAATTTAAACAGAAAGTTGTTATCATTAAAAGACCAAATAGGGACCAGAGAGATAGCACAGCAGTAGAGCCTTGCAAGCATCCAATCCATTATGGATAGTGGTTCGAATCAAGGCATTCCATATAGTCCTCCATGCCTGCCAGGAGTGATTTTTAATATAAATATTTATTTAAACACCATGATTACAAGCATGTTTGTAGTTGGGTTTCAGTTATAAATGGAACACCGCCATCACCAGTGCAACATTCCTACCACCAATGCCTCTCTCCTCCCTAACTCTGCCTGTATTCGCGACAGGATTTCTAGTTCTCTCATTCTTTAACATTGTCATGTTAGTTGTTAGTGTAGTTATTTCTCTAACAGAGTTCACTACTCTTTGTGGTGAGCTTCAAATTGTGAGCTGGTCTTTCCTGCCCTTCCAGCCCTTAACTCTATTGTGTCTGAGTTTTATTACAGTAATGTCTTTAATTTTTCTTAAACGCCATAGATGAGTGAGACTATTTTGTTTCTATCTCTCTCCATCTGACTTATTTATCTTAACATAATACATTCCATGTACATTCACGTATAGAAAAATTTCATGACTTCATCTCTCCTGATGGCTGCACTCTGAGCGCCGCCAGATGTGACCGAGAGAGAGAGACAGAGACAGAGACAGAGACAGAGAGAGACAGAGACAGAGACAGAGAGACAGAGAGAGACAGAGACAGAGACAGACAGAGACAGAGACAGACAGAGAGAGACAGAGAGAGAGCAAAGATTATTAGAATTAGATAAATATACTGTTAATATTAAAAAATTCAACATCCACGAATAAGGGCTATGAGTGGTCTTCCTTTGTCATACTGATACTCTAGATTAAAAATAAGTTCAGGATGTACTAGAGTTATTAAGAATAATTTGGACTAGTTTAGTTTTTTAATGGAAAACTTAAAAGGCTTGAAATTATGTTTACAAAAATCCTAGAATCTATTTAGATTGAAGATGTAAGGTTTTTTCTCAAGGTTATATGCACCTATTAATTAGTATTAAAGAAAATAGATATATTGGATTCTAAAATTCTGGGCCCTGAACTTTATAAGTAGTTGAAAATATACTAAAATAGTGGAAAATGTTATATAATTATTTTATTTTCTTTATTAGTTTAGTAATACTGGGATCACATATTCAGGATTTACTCTTGACTCTTTATGTAAGGATCATCCCTGGAAGTACTAGAGGAACATATACTAGGATCATTCACAAGCAAGGAAAATGTTTCAATCCCTGTACTATTCTCTCTAGCCCCTAGAACAATCTTAAAGAATTTTAGTTTTCTGAAAATTTGGGAATCAAGAGGACTTACACTTAACTTTCTTCTCCTTAAGGTGTGATTTAAAAAAATAAAACATTCAAGTTAATTTTATTTCCACTAAGTTTTGTTAAGCCATAACTCATGATCTCATAATTCAAGCAGAGAAAAATGAACTATTTCTCAGATAGTAGTAAGTACACCAAGTCATTCTACAAATCTGATAGGATATGAGAATTCCAAATACCCCATATGGTTTCCTGAATCCCATAAACAGTGATCCCAAGCAAAGAACTAAGAGTAAGTTTTAAGCATTGCTGGGTGTAGCCTCCCCAAATAAAAATAAATACCAAAAAAATTTATTTGAGTCATTTCATGATTGAATTTTAGATATATGGGAGACATAATTTTTAGTAGTTAAAAATAGTGTACTCAGAGTAATATATGAACTACATATAATATTTGGGGTAAAGTGTAAGTAGATTATTTCTGCACAAAATAAGAATATAAACATAATCGGCAACTGAAAAGAATGAAGTGTAAATCCTCACATTTAAAGCATGAATTGGACCTGCAGTGTGTTTTGAAAGGAGATGGGGATGAAAACTGTGAAAAACCAATGACAAGAAATGGACTTGAAAACTGGAGAAGGAATTAGTGTCCTTCTCAACTATGATGAGCAAATATGAAAAAGAGCTTAGCTTTAGGAAGAAAACTCCAAGATCGTGTTGTCTTTGATGAACATTGTATGGATCAAGCAAGATTTTTCTCTTAAAGCACAAAGATACATTTTCATGCAGATCATAAAAACCAACAAGAAGAAAGTCACTAAAGAAGTCTAGGGCTTCTTTGTAACTCGAGTGGATTTCTCTCCCCCACCACCACTTATATTCATAGTTGTTGCTGTTTCTAGGGGTTGCATGCTAATTTAGTGCACCAAAGATCCACACTTCCTGGGATGCACCAATAGACATATTGTAATTAATCTGTAGCATGTGTGGAGATGCTGGGGATCAAAGTCATAGAACTGCACCTGCTCTATCATTGAACCACCCCTTCCTCTCAGGCTGCCTGCCACTTTTTTTCTAACCCTAAATATATCACATGGTAGCTGATTAGATTCCTAATGAGTTCTTGCAAATCAAGAAATTAGCAAAATTCTGAAATTCTATTTTTAGATAGTCTAAACATCATATTTAAATTTTGGTAATTGTACTCCAAAAAAGTACTTCCAGAGTATGTGAACAAATTTAGGAATAAAAATTAGATGGTAAAGAATCAGCCAAAATTTGCATCTAGGTCATCTGTTCTCTTAATTTTTTTCTGTAAAAGCATTTAGCACTGTAATAGATAAAACTACCGAATTTATGTGTAATCTTCCAGTTATCAAGTTCTTTTAGAATACCACTTGTTTTCCTTGATCTTACAATCCAGTTATGTAAAAAAAAATGATGGGGGTGTGTAAAAATTACTGGGTACTATTATACACAATAGATATTTTAGCATAGTGACAAAAATGTACTTGCACAGAAATCCTATGATTTAGGTCAAGTATTCTCTTGGGATAGCTCCAATCTGTTGAATTTGGAGTTTTTTTTAATGTTCGAGCTGTTTTTCATATGTTTGTTTCTGTTGTTTAGAGGTTTTCCCATTATTTAAAAACCCAATGGGACTGTTATGGAACTGCGAAATGCAATCCATATGTATTGGAACACTTTACAATTAAATCATCAAATTACTCTTCAAAAATCTCAACCATTAAAATCAGAGGTCATTTTATAACTGTTTAAGATATAAATGTGTTCATAATATAGCCATACAATTAAATAATAAAAAATGTAACTTACTCTGAGATTAAGTATTCTATTTTCAAATATATTTTTTCACTTTAGAATTAAATGGCATGTCTGTCAAATGCCTGGTACTATATTAGCAGTCGTGTGCTAACTTAAAAGTATCAACTTTTTTATTAACTAGGCAGGAACCACTGTTCCTTATAGGCAGGGAATCATATCAGGGCTTTACTCAAGCAAGATAGGTGATCTATTATTAAGTCACATGACCTCCTAGGGACTATATTGTGTTTAATGCTTACATGACTTATCATTAACACATTCAAACATGTAAAGAGTCTTACAACAAAATCTAATCAGTGGAAAAACATAGTGAAATGCATGGCATTTTTACTACAGTATATCTTGAAAGCCAGAAAAGGGATTAGACAATACCCAATGCAAACAAGCCTTAGGTCATAAACACTATAACAAGATATTAGAAGCTGATGTGGGTAAAAGGTAGGTCTTGGGCTACTGGTGGAGTGTCCTACAACATTGGCTGAGGGTTTTCTGTAGTGGCCCTGCAATGATAAATTCAAAACCACAGGACCAGAGTGGTAATATTGCAAGCAGTATTGCAGTCTTACATGAGGCTGATCTGTGCATGATACCCAGCATTCAATATGATCCTCTGAGCACCTCCAAGAGCAATCCCTGAGCAGGGAGCCAGAATTACCCTCAAAAGTATGGTATTTTATTTATATCTCATTGACTATTTTTGAATGATGCCATAATTTTATTTAGTATATATGGAGAAATTACCAGAACATGTACTCTTTGCACTCACGTTAGCTTACAATGAACAGCATTTGAATAAGTTATTGTAATATTTATTCAAAATTACACTGCATTGGACCATATTCTTAGGTAATAGCAGGTATTATCTAAAATTGCCCAATAAATGGTAAGCAACTAAAGAAAAATATAACATATGATTAGGTGACAATTTTAATTATTTAAGGTTACTTATTGAGGAGACCTTGTCTTGAGTGACAATATCGCTGAAGAGCTTTCAGCACCCATATCCTAACTCTTAAAATATCTATACAGAGACTTTAACTGTGTTAAATCATGTTACTATCCAGATGGTCTCGAGATCATGTTTTATCTTGGAGACTTGTCCTTGGGGAACTTCTGAAAGCAATGAAAGAAAGCTGAGTGCACATTCCTAGAGCAGAGCTTGTGAGGGGCCTTCGATTGCCAAGGTCCAGTTCTGGGGTCAGCAGATGGTCCTATTATCTTGAATGTGGTCTGCAACACACTCTCACAAAAACATCTTAGAAAAGAGTTGTTTGCTTATCTCAGTAAGACTCTATTCTCATGTTTATGACTTGACTTTGGAATTTTTAAAAGGCTTTTTAGAGGGGAAAAATTCACCCACTCATGCTATTGGAGATATCTCTTGTTTTGTAGTTTGTTGTAATGAACTAATCTAAGTGCCTAATCTAAGTCATCCTTTCTTCTTTTCAGGCAATATCAGTTAGTCTTCATTAACTGATAGAATTGTAATATGGATTGGGTAGTTCTAGGAAGTCTCTTACAACTGTGGGTTTCTAAACTTTTATGTTCCATCTTAGAGGAGTTCACCTTTATTTGATGGATTGACAAAAATTTTACATCTCCATTGAAATAATTGTCAAATTTAGAATTGTTTGACATTTTTTCAATCTATTTTGAATATGAATGCCATGATATGTTGTAAATAAAAAGTGCAGCAACATTTTAGTTTTGCTAAGCATGTGTATTCTAAGAACCAGAAAGTTAGTGCGAGAGAGAGTGCTCTTGTTCTGAATGCAGCTAACTGGGTTGGCTCCCTATCACCAGATATTGCACTTTGAACACTTTGAGAAACAACTTTGAGCACAAATCCAAGAGTAATTCCTGAGCACAGAAATAGGAGTAAGCCCTGAGAACCACCAGATGTGCCTATTTCTTTTTTTTTTTTTTTTTTTTTTTTGGTTTTTGGGCCACACCCTGTGACGCTCAGGGTTACTCCTGGCTATGTGCTCAGAAGTTGCTCCTGGCTTCTTGGGGGACCATATGGGACGCCGGGGGATCGAACCGCGGTCCATCCTAGGCTAGCGCAGGCAAGGCAGGCACCTTACCTCCAGCGCCACCGCCCGGCCCCAAATGTGCCTATTTCTCCCCCTCAAAATAACAGTGCTCTGACACTACTTTAGCAGAACAGTTACTTTGCCTGGTCATTTAAGAAAAAAATCAATTATAGGCTTTACTAAAGAAGTATTCTTAAACAAGTTATTTATTTATACAAAAACATAATATTTATTATTATGAACATACCTTATTTTAAAATAGTATTTTCATTCCCAACAAGTCTACATTTTTGTATATTTACTATATTACAAAAAAAATAGAAGAGTGTCACATACAATTTCTAAATAACTACACTTATGGGTTTTTTTTGTGGCAAGTAAGAACTGGCAGTAACAACCACTGCATGAATGTGTAATCACATATGTACTGCTACTGTTGTACAGAGAGAGCATGATCTATTTGTAAAACAGAGAAGGCAGCCATATGTTTTAGATTCTGGAAATGTGTATTATGAAATCATTTGCAGTCCAACCCTGACCTTCTATGGAAAAAGAAGCATACAAATGGACTAGACTCATGGGTTCTATAATTTAAAAAGCTCTATTGTGGAAAATAAGATGATAAGCTAATAAAGCAGAAATATTCCTTACAGTTCTATATTTTTGCCTTGGAAAAGGAGCAAAGACCTAGAGTCAGACAGATGGAATTTCAGGGTTTTCACAAAGTATTTCAATCTTTCTGAATTGAAATATTTCTTCTACTAAGGAAAAACCAAAGAACTTAGCTTTTACAATGTTTATATGAAATGTTGAGAAATAATAATCACAAACTAATCATGCATATTTTTATTTCCCTTTCAATCAAACTGTCATAAACAAAAGTCACTTTAATTCATGATGCTTCCTTTTTTTAAAAGGCTAATTAAAATAAATGTCTGATAAAAATTATATAATATTCTATGAAACATTGTATTCCTTTGATTATTACATAAAAGTCTCTTTATTGGAAGATTCATTTAATTATACCTTAGAGTTTTAACCAAATTAAAATTCAGTTTATAAGAAAAGAAAAAATACTAAGCCTTTAGTAAGATGAAAAATAAGATTTGGTGGTCAGAGCGATAGTCCAGCAACTTTACTTGCTTGTGGATGACCTAAGTTCTATCCTTAGCATCTCATATGGTTCTCTGATTACTTCCATAAATAACTTCTGAATTCATATTCAGAAGTAACCCCTGAACATTTCTGAGTGTGGCCCCAAATTGAAAATAAATAAACAAACAAACTTAAAAACCATCTAGCAGTCACAATGTTTCTTGGTATTTGACTGGATGACTTGATAATTTTTGTTCAAATACAACCTACAAATTAATAAAATAAAATGCACTAAATAGTTTGATAGTGGGAATTAACTTTAAAATGTGGTCATTTTAGACATGTATATAGCAGACCTAAATTCATCCCTGACATCCCATGATGTCCATCAATATCACCAGGAGTGTTCCCTGAACCTGGAGTATGCATAGCTTGGGGATGGCCCAAAAACGAAGAAAGAAGAAAACAATGTGGTCAAGTTACACAAAGAATATAATTACTATTTTTATTGAAGTGGCAATGGTTTATAGATATGTAAATGTTTATGTCTTAATATGTATATATGTATAATGTTTTCTCAAAACACCACCAAGAAAGTTCCTATATCCTTCCAACATTGTCCATAAGAATCTTTTCTTCTACCCTGCTTACCCAGCTCTGTTTTGTGATTATTGTCTAAATGTCTATTTTTATTGGACATTGGTATTTTCTCTTACATTATTTTTCTGTACACTACATATGAGTGAGTATGTCACCTGGTATTTGTGTTTCTTCTGTGGATGACTTATTTTTCTTAACATGAGCCCCTAATTCAACCCATTTTGTAGCAAAATATGATTCCACTATTTTTAATAATTGAGTTTTCCACTCAATTCATTCATATTTCTTGCTTAATTAAAAGTAGGTTAAAACTTGTAAATAAAAAGATGCTGTCTCTTTTTTGAACAAGATATAATCAAACCATGAAAAACTATGACTACACTGGTTCATGTAACACAAATTTTACCATCTCAGAAGGAAAGGATAGACCATGCTCCACCCTGTCAAAGTGATTCTTGCTGCCTCTATAACCCAGAATCACCTTTACCAGATAGATGACTTGCCTCATCACTGACACTCTAAGGTTCACTTTGAGGAAACCAATTTGACCATGCCTCAAGTATACCAAATGTGGGCCGAGATCACCGGGGGATTTCTTGGAGTGATTGAGGAGACCCTTACCCATATCTTCCTTCTTCCTGGAAAGTCTTACAATTTTACTCGTGTCTACAAATGAGTTTACATGTTTGAATTGGACCACCTTCATAGACTCATTCTTTTCTCTAACAAGATGTAAACTGAGCTGTGAAAAATTATGGTTATACCAGCCCACATATCATAAAGCTAGTCATCTCAGGAGAAGAGGATGGACCAGACCCTCACCTTCCCAAAGCAATGTTTGCTGTCTCCATCACTGTTTTTCAGATATTCTGTCTCATCATTGGCCCTTTAACACACAAAAATCAATGGCCTTTCTATACACCAATAGTAATAAAGAAGAAATGGACACTAAGAAAACAACCCCATTCACAATAGTGCCACACAAACTCAAATATCTTTGAATCAACTTGACTAAAAATGTGAAGGACCTATACAAAGAAAACTATAAAACTCTGCTCCAAGAAATAAGAGAGGACACGCAAAAATGGAAACACATACCTTGCACATGGATTGGCAGAATTAACATCATCAAAATGGCAATATTCCCCAAGGCATTATACAGATTTAATACTATCCCTCTAAAGATACCCATGACATTCTTCAAAAAAGTGGACCAGGCACTTTTGAAATGCATTTGGAACAATAAACACCCTTGAATAGCTAAAGCAATCATTGGGAAAAAGAATATGGGAGGAATTACTTTCCCCAACTTTAAACTGTACTACAAAGCAATAGTTATCAAAACAGCTTAGTATTGGAATAAGGACAGGCCCTCAGATCAGTGGAATAGGCTTGAATACTCAGAAAATGTTCCCCAGATACACTCACCTAATTTTTGATAAAGGAGCAGGAAATCCTAAATGGAGCAGGGAAAGCCTCTTCAACAAGTGGTGTTGGCACAACTGGATAGCCACTTGCAAAAAATTGAACTTAGACCCCCAGCTAACATCATGTACGAAGGTAAAATCCAAATGGATTAAAGACCTCGATATCAGACCCAAAACCATAAGATATATAGAACAACACATAGGCAAAACACTCCAGGATGTTGAGACTACAGGCATCTTCAAGGAGGAAACTGCACTCTCCAAGCAAGTGACAGCAGAGATTAACAGATGGGAATATATTAAGCTGAGAAGCTTCTGCACCTCAAAGGAAATAGTGCCCAGGATACAAGAGCCACCCACTGAGTGGGAAAAACTATTCACCCAACACCCTTCAGATAAGGGGATAATCTCCAAAATATACAAGGCAGTGACAGAACTTTACAAGAAAAAAACATCTAATCCCATCAAAAAATGGGGAGAAGAAATGAACAGACACTTTGACAAAGAAGAAATACAAATGGCCAAAAGACACATGAAAAAATGCTCCACATCACTAATCATCAGGGAGATGCAAATCAAAACAACGATGAGATAACACCTCACACCACAGAGAATGGCACACATCACAAAGAATGAGAATAAACAGTGTTGGGGGGGATGTGGAGAGAAAGGAACTCTTATCCACTGCTGGTGGGAATGCCATCTAGTTCAACCTTTATGGAAAGCGATATGGAGATTCCTCCAAAAACTGGAAATGGAGCTCCCATATGATCCAGCTATACCACTCCTAGGAATATACCCTAGGAACACAAAAATACAATACAAAAACCCCTTCCTTATACCTATATTCATTGCAGCACTATTTACCATAGCAAGACTCTGGAAACAACCAAGATGCCCTTCAACAGACGAATGACTAAAGAAACTGTGGTACATATACACAATGGAATATTATGCAGCTGTCAGGAGAGATGAAGTCATGAAATTTTCCTATACATGAATGTACACAGAATCTATTATGCTGAGTGAAATAAGTGAGAGAGAGAGAGAGAGAGAGAGAGAAACGCAGAACGGTCTCACTCATCTATGGGTTTTAAGAAAAATGAAAGACATTCTTGCAATAATAATTTTCAGACACAAAAGAGAAAAGAGCTGGAAATTCCAGCTCACCTCAGGAAGCTCACCACAAAGAGTGATGTGTTTATTTAGAGAAATAACTACATTTTGAACTGTCCTAATAATGAAAATGTATAAGGGAAATGAAGAGCCTGTTTAGAGTACAGGCGGGGGTCGGGTGGGGAGGAGGGAGACTTGGGACATTGGTGATGGGAATGTTGCACTGGTGATGGGTGGTGTTCTTTACATGACTGAAACCCAAACACAACCATGTATGTAATCAAGGTGTTTAAGTAAAATAAAATAAAATAAAATAAAATAAAATAAAATAAACAAGCGCAAAGCCTTTTAAGGTGAATCTCAACTTAATAGCCTGAGTGATCTGTAAAATTCCAACTTAGAACATGTCACCAACTACCCAAACCTAAATGATCTCTAATTTACCCAGAGTAAATCAAGTATCCTAATAATCTCTGAAGTACCTCTTGATTTTTGTCCCTCACACTTTCATGATTTCTTTCTTTAATGCCAACACTCCTTCACTCAGATCCAGACAAGCTAACTACCTGGCTCTCTTTTCATTCAATATTGCCAGATTATTTTATTTACTTTTTTCTTAGCAGAGAACATCTTCAGAATCTGCAAGGAATATTCTATTTTTTCTTTTATAACTTCATTCAACAGTTATGACTTTTTATCCCCTACTTGAAAATAAAATTTCAATTTCTGACAATATCCAATTCTTTTTTTTATTTTTTTTATTTAAACACCTTGATTACATACATATTTGTGTTTGGGTTTCAGTCATGTAAAGAACACCACCCATCACCGGTGCAAAATTCCCGTCACCAATGTCCCAAGTCCCAATTCTTATGCATGCTTTATTTCTGTCCACAAAATATGCTTATTAAATATAGAGAACATACATTACCTTACATATTTTGAACGTTATTTCTTCTATCACAGTTTAGTTAGGCATTTTCTGAGTAAAAGAAGCACTGAATTGTGTGCTTATATATTAGAAAGCTTATTTAGCAGAGAAATGTCCATCTGTGTTATTCAGAAAAGATGAGAAAAGAAAAAGGTGTGGCCAATGCTTAATTATTAAACATTTAAGTGAAACACAAAACTCTAGGTAAATCTGAAATGGTTCATATCACAAGAAAAAACAAGTGAAAGGACATCTTGATTGAGTAAGCAAACACCACAGATATGTGCTAGTATGTTGATAAATGTAATTTTTATCTTATTGACTTCAATATGAAGTTGGTAAATATTACATTTATATTAATAGACGATAAAGAGTAGGAAATTCTTTTCTTTGAACTGCATCATTGTCATTAAATGATGAATATGTTCTAGAGAACATATTGCAAGAAACTGCTACAATTACATCACTTGCTGTGAACATTTTTCTTGTTATACATACTTTGATCATTAAAATGTTAAATAAAATATCCACATTTTTCCTATAAGATATTTTCCCATCATATTGATTGTATAAAATAATTGATCACAAAATGGGACACTAAATGATCCACCCTTTTGTCTTAGCTTATATAATAAAAATGATCATTTCCCACTATAACTTAAATGCTTAATCTATAAAAATAAGGAAAATAGTCATAATTGTAGTTACCAGGATAAGAAAATTCTTAGAGCAGTGACTTGTCAGAGTAGACCAAAATTTTTCTTACTTTTCTTTTTTATATTATAACATTATTTAAATTTGTGATACAAAATTACCATCAACCGTCCCCTGGATTTTATCTTGTCTCTAAACAAAATAAAATAATGAGGAAACTATATCAAAATCCTGGGGCCAGGGTAATAGGACAACTGGTAAGTCTGTTGCCTTGCACATGTCAAATCAGGATCTATCCCTGGCATCCCAGATGGTCCTAATGTTCCAGCAGGAGTGATCTTTGATCCCAGTGCCAGGAAGGAAGGAAGCTCTGAGAACCACTTGGTGTGACCACAAAATTAAAAAAAAAAAAAGAACTCAACACATAGATATTGACACTTGTTATAGACATGTGATCTTAACAGTATTAAATTAAATGTAAAACTATCTACCAAATAAAACTATAAAACTGCTAAGTATTCAACATAAAAATAAAGCATTTACACTACACTTAATTTTGGATAGCAGGATTATTTTGTTCAAGAAAAGGAATAACACCACTTTGCAAAGCGGTTTATACTGGTGCTGTGACATTTATTTTGTTCCTGTTTTTTATTTGAAGAGATTTTCTTACCAAATCTATGTCAACTCCAAATTAAACATGTTTTTACCTTGTCTTTTGCTACAGCCAAATCCAACTTTTGTTGAAAGACTCAAAAAGACTATTTTGGTTTTGTTATTTTTGAACACTAAAATCTTCATAGTATTTCCCTCTAGCAAAAAAAAAAAAAAAAAAGAGTTCTAAGTTTTGCTTTTTCTCTCTCTTTTTAAAAGTGTTATTATTTTTGGGGCCAGAGTGATAACACAGTAGTAGGGTGACCTTGGTTCAATCCCTCAGCATCCCCGATGGTCTCCCGAAGCAGGAGCGATTTCTGAGCGCATAGTCAGGAGTAACCGCTGAGCGTCACAGGGTGTGGGCCAAAAGGTAAAACAAAAAAGGTGTTATTATTTCTTTTTATTGTCTCCTCTTCCCACATTTGTTTTCCTCAATAAGTGAGATTTGTGGAATATTACTATTTGCTCCTGGTCTTACCTACACTAAAATACAATGGTGACCTAAGACTTCGTTAAAAATACATCATCTAATTAATTGTGACAATCTTGTTTGGCCCACTCTGTGAGTACTGGAAATTGACTATGAATAATGACTATTTCAAAGTTTCAAAATGAGCAAATGTTGGACGTGACTGTTATTCCAGAATCTAGTTTAAAACACTGAGTGTTCAGCTCTTTCAGTAAACCTATCCAGCACTTATCTATATAATTTATATCTGTTATAAATTATATATTATATAATATGCTTTATATATAACTTCTTTCCTAAACTGCCTTCTCTTTAAACAGTTTTTCTAAATGAAGCTTACTAAAATTCACATTGGTAAAATTTATTCATTTCATAAAAATTCTAAAATATAACACAAAATTTTATGTTATTTACATTTACTCTAAAATATTTATTTTAAAAATAAATTTAAAAATTAAGTTTAAAAATGTAAATATTAAAAATAATTTAAAAGAATTTAAATTTTATTGAGTTTCAGGAGCTTACTTAGTATACCTGTCCCATCTATCTGTAAGAGGTATCAAAATCTTCACACACACTCAAAAATAGATAGATAGGTTCCTATATATAAGTAAAAAAGAAACATAGGAAGAGAACAGCACAAGGTCAAAGTGTTTTTCTATAAAATTTAACATATATTGGAGGACTAAAATAAATCCAAAATTTCATATGTCTATGTCAATAATACAATAAGAATCTAGAAAAATGTTTTATTTTTAAGAAAAAATGTATATATTGTTACCAAACTAATATCTTACTTGAAAAGTTACTGAAAATTTCAAAGAAGGGCTGGAGAGATAGCACAGCGATAGGGCATTTGCCTTAGATGCTGAAGGACGATGGTTCAAATCCCGGCATCCCATATGGTCCCTCGAATGTGCCAGGAGCAATTTCTGAGCATAGAGCTAGGAGTAACCCCTGAGTACTGCTGGGTGTGACCCAAAAACAAAAAAAAAATGTTCAAATAAAAACTGCTCAGCCTAATATAGAGAATAGATTGAAATTTCACTTAGGCAAACAAAATATTTCTCACATTCATTACTTAACAACTAATCATTGGTCACTTCACAAATGAATTTTCCAAAAGGCAAACTAAAAACAAATAAAGGGATTTTATTTTAATAAGTTTTGAAAATTCAAAACAACATGCTTCATTGCTCTCTAATGTGACATTAAGTCCTGTTTAATTCAACAATCAGTGCAATTTTGTATGCCATATTCAAGATAAGACTCCATTTCTTAAATTGCTCACAGAGTAAAAACAACTAAAGGTTTTAGCAAGTTCATGTCTAATTAATTTTGTATTTTGCAGAATATCTTCATAGCAAGCACTTAGAGGTTGTGTATTTTATAAAATGTTGTTTGCATAAGATTTACATTTCAATTTTAATTACTTCTTGCCATCTCTTAAATATCACAGTTGATTACTATAAATATTTAGTAATGTGTACTATTTATATTTTATTAAATTTTTTTATTGTAAGAATTTATTCAAGAGACAAAAATGATTAACATAATGAGGTAAACTAACATAACATACATAACATATAATATAATTGATATAATAATAATACATATAAGTCAAAGAAAGTTTCTGATTAAAAACACATTTTTTCCATAATGGCTTACATAATTTTCACAGTAGTATTTTAGGTACATATTAACATTGAGTCAGGGGAATACCCATCACCAACTATGTCCTCCCCCAATTCCAGTTCCCCTTCTACAACCCATATACCCCACCATCATCCCCCGGGCTGCTAGAATAAGTGGACCCCTCTTTGTCTGGCTTACTATTAGTGATCACATATCTGTTTGGTCCTGGAACCCTCCCTTGTTTCCCCCTCTATTTAAGAGGCAGAGCTAGAAAAATCGAGGTATGTGATTTTGTTTGAAAGCAAGAAAAGCAATAGAATGGGGTACTAAATAAGAGAGAAAAAAGAAGTCAAAAGTCAAATATGCTGAAAATGGGCTGAGTTTCTCTAGAGGCTTCCAACCTCAGTTTGAGAGAGGATGTGAAAAAGGTAATTGAAATACCACAACAATACAGAAAAAAATATCAAATTAAATAACCGGTGAGCACTACAGCAATAAAGACAGGCACCACACAATAGTCTCGGTTCTGAAATCAAATCATGCTCGAGTGCAAAAAGAAAGAGAAAGACAAGACAAAATAAAATAAAATAATATTGGAGACATCAACCGTAATCTCCACACCAAAATAAAGATGTCAAAAAAAATCGATCAATCGATAAACATGTGGAGAAATGATTGTTTTGTGATTTTTTTTCTCCTTTTCTTTATCCCGCTGCATAGGCACAGTAACTATTGGGGATATTGTAGAAGGAATTCCCTTGACATAGAAGATACAGGGTTTCTCCACCCCTAAAGTATACTGTCATAGGATTAACTCTAGACTCCTTGCATGATCATTTACTCTCTCCTGTTGCTTTCGTGATGTGTGGAAGACTTCTGCTTTGTCTTGGATGGTAAAATCAGACCTCTGTTTCTAGAGATCTTGGTGGCTGTGCAGCTCAGGGAATGAACTTTATGAAGTCTTTCTTTGTGGTTCTAGCAGTTATGTTCCTTCAGTGTTGTTTTAATTCATCTTCTGTAGTTGGTGTTCTTGGTTGTTATGTTGCTCCTAGACTGGAGCCTGGGATAAAGTCTTTCATTATGTTTCCGGAAGACCCGTTCAGTTGTGGTTGTCTCAGTCAAACTTCTGGAATTAGAGCTCTTGTTTGTTGTACAGATTGTATACCAAAAGCTAGGCTAGAGCTTTTTGTTGCTGTTGTTGTTGGTCCCTGGATGTAAAGTGATCTCCTGTATCACTATCTCCCCTTTGTTTTTTTTTTTCTTTTTTATTCTTGTTAGTTTCTTTTGTTTGTTTTGCCTTGTTTTATGTTTTTTTAATTGAATTTGATTTGTTTTTGCTTCTTTTGGGTCACTCTTGGCAGCGATCAGAGGGTGCTCCTGGCTCTATGCTTGGAGAACGTCCCTGGAGGGTATGGGGGACCATTTGGGATGCCAGGTTCTGAGCCACTGCCCTTCTACAGAAAGGACAGGCACCTGATCTCCATTCTATCTCTCCTGGCCCCACTTTATCCCTTTAATTACATCTTTTATTTAATCTTTTTTTTTTAATGAAACTTTTTTCCTTTTGATATGTGTGAACATATATATTCTTAGTTTTTGTCGGGAGTCTGGTTTCTTTTCTCTCCACCCCCCAAATCCACCAGCAATATAATGTAGCACCACTTCCTCCTGCAAAGACATATTAAACAAAGGGGAAATCCTACATATAAAAACAAGCTCTTATCTACTAGGAATAAGAACTCATACTGGTTTACAACACAGGGACATCTCCCACCCTGAATGTATGTCATGTGGAAACAACATAGGCTCCAAGGAACTAGACACTGACCATTCAGCCTTAACTCCTGGATCCCAGACATAGATACAACAGAGTTCTCCGCAACAGCTCAAGGAACCAAATCCCTTACAGGGCATTTACAATGCTGCTCTGACACCAACATGAGCCAGTCCTAAATTGATAACCTGACAAGGAGGAAATGGGAACAACTTGATCTAAGAGCAAGTTGTCCTCCCTCATCAGCTATCAATAAGACAAAATCAGAAAACAAGTCACCCTTTGATATGTGCAAAAGCCAAGATCGCTATATACTGGTTGTTGCAACCAAGACTGGACAGTACGCATCCAGGGACCACCACCAACAACAACGGATACTATAAATTTTTTATTGTAAAATGGAAGTCATTAATGGTCAACTTAAAACAAAACAGAATGACATGGGTCATCATGTTTTCATGTGTAACAGCATTGACCCACTGATGTCGACAGAAGGAAAAGATTGATACCAGAGTGTAGCCAACTTTGTTTACATGAAATCGTTTCTTGCCCAGTCCAGTGGGAGAGCTTCGCACACACTAGACTGGAGGAATGACAAAAAGGCCAAATGACCTTTCCCCAGCACTTTTATGAACTACAAATGCATGAAAGGCTCCACTTGAGCTGACTTGGGAGACTGGAATTTGAAGCTAAAGTTTAAGATTCAGTTCACAGGATAGAGTTGATTCAACTAAAATAGTTACTATCTAAGACAAATTAAATCTCAATGGGTATGATAAACAGAATTAAGCTCTTGTAGAAAGTGCACAAAAATATAAAAGAAGTCTATTTAATTATAACTTGTAGTTACTAATGAACACTTAAATTAAAAATATTTTATTTCATACATCACAAACTCCTCAACTTGTATTTCCAAAGGACCCACTATGGTACTAAAAGTATAAACAAGAAATAAAAAGTGAGAAGCACATGCTCAATTTGTCTTGAATAATATTTTAAACCATGTCTATTTTGTATAGATCAAAATAAAATAGATATTCTTTCATAAAAGAAATAGATATCAGTATATATCCTATACTCATCAGGAAATTCTATCTATAAGGCTTACTTTTTAATTATAAAGTAGATGAATAATGTGCAGAATATATTGAAAACTGGAATTTTGGAGAATAGTAGTAAAATGATTGCCTAAATACCTTACATATAGGTTAAAAACTATGCATTGCATGTGGGTTAAAATAATATTATTTAAAAATAAAGGGCCCGGAGGGATAGCACAGCAGCGTTTGCCTTGCAAGCAGCCGATCCAGGACCAAAGGTGGTTGGTTCGAATCCTGGTGTCCCATATGGTCCCCCGTGCCTGCCAGGAGCTATTTCTGAGTAGACAGCCAGGAGTAACCCCTGAGCATCGCTGGGTGTGGCCCAAAAACCAAAAAAAAAAAAAAAAAAAAGAAAATATTGGTGTAGTAGAATTGTCTTGAGAAACAGAAAAATTATGTAGGAAGGATATAGGTTAGATGTAAAAATGGTATATAATTATGTAAATTTATAAAAATATGTACTATATAATTACAATTTCAGTACTTGTCTTAAACTTTTCTATTTTTATAGTATGGAATTGGTTCATGCAGTTGTAGGTGTTGGTAAGTAGAAAATCACTTTTAATTTTATCATTGGGGTACCATTTGTAGAGCTACTAGAGGAGTAAACCAATTAAGTTGAGAAAAAATAAGTTTGTGGTTGTTCATTTTTTTAGTAACCAAAAGAAGATTTAATTTACTTTACATAGTTTTTCTCAGTGTGTCCTCATTTTATAAATCCTGTTAAGATTCCTCTTCCTCATCCTCCTCTTCTTCCTCATTTTTTCCTTTTTGGCTTTAGACCATGCCAAGCAGTATTCAGGAATTATTCCTGGTTCTGTTCTTAGGAATCAATCCTGGATGGCCATGTGAGCCATATAGGGTAAAACCTCTACCCACTGTACTATTGTCTGGCCCCAAATTCTTTATTTGAATTCCAAAAATGCATTGTAGTAAAGATGCCTATCTGCTTGTTTGTCTTTTAGTTCACTATTCTACTAACTTATCCAAAGATATTGTGTTCTAAGTGCATGTTTACAATTTTCAGCCTGAGCACTGAAAACTCAGCAATGAACAAATACAAATGGAATCCTTGCCTCACATAGCACATTTATATAGCCATCTCTAGATTGACTTGGCAGACCTGCGAGGGAAATAAACAAGCCCAAGGTCTCAGTGGTTCACAACAAAAAAGCAACATTCATTTCTGATTTGGGCTACATATTATCTGAGGTCAGCAATAATATTGATTTATATGTTTTCATTCTAGGACCCATACAGAAAGCAGAACAACTAAGCTGGCAACATTTATCAGTGTTTGTGTGAAGGAATTTTAGGAAAACTCTTCCAATAACATCAGGAAGCTAGAGAGTACATAGCATGTACATAGAACAGAAAACTAAAGAATCTGCTATCTCTTGAAATATCCCAATGTTTCCCTTTTCTGTAGAATGGAAGAGGTAGTCTCTTATGACATGAAGTGAAGTGCAGGTGATATACCTATGATTGTCATTATAAAAATACTTTGCCCATCTTTTAGGCTGTTTGTTTTTCCATAAAATCCCTTAAGTGGCTTTACAAACTAATAGACATTTTGTGAAAAATACATCTCTCATAGACACTTTTCCAAAGTACTGTTTCTCATGCCCACTGTATTCCATTGGTTGATACACATCACAAGTTATACCCAATGTAATCAGAGAAAGAAATATGTGGGTTTTTTTTCCCATAAAAGTCACCCTGAATTTAATGACAATGAAGGTTAATGAACATCATTGTACATTTGGGGTTTTTAATTGTCTTTGCAAAAATCACTGAGTGGTGCATTTGGTTCATTGGTGTAGTGGTGGTGTTGGGGTATATGTGCAACTGCCATGACTTCAGCAGGATTGGGAACTTGATCCACTCTTCTCCCAAGGAACCCATGAGTGATCAGCTGCAAAACCCATTGAGTTTGAGTGAGTTTTGATTGAATTGAGGTTTGGTAGCTTGGCTTGCCTCTCGTTTAGAGAGTTAAATGAATGTATAGTGCTGGGCAGTAAGCACTCATCGCTGCATCTAGTGGTCATGGGCAAAGTTGCCTGGACTTGCCTTGAATTGAGTGTTTTTTAATTTGCAGAAATTTGACTCTGAATGAGTAACCAACAAAGTTAGAAATTTGTGTGATAATTTCTCAGAAGTTTGTAAAATAAAAGATTCTGCATCGCCAATGGTAGAAACTGCATGTAAATCCATTTGAGCCACATGTTGCATTTCAAGACTGGATTATGTCCTGTAGTTTAAATGTGTATTAGATTTTGAGAAAATATTACTTTACAACTGTACAAATTTTGTCTAAGTTCTCTTATGATGATACCATTGCATTAAATAATGCAAATAGTTTTAGTCTTAATTTGCACATGAAGAGGTAAGCTTGCTCTGAACTTGCTACGAGAAGGCATGTCTTATATGAATGTATACTAGTTTTAGGTAAAACAATGATTATGGAAATCACTTTCAATAAATGAAAAATTCGGGGCCGGAGAGATAGCATGAAGGTAAGGCATTTGCCTTTTATGCAGGAGGTCATCGGTTCAAATCCCGGCGTCCCATATGGTCCCCCATGCCTGCCAGGAGCAATTTCTGAGCCTGGAGCCAGGAATAACCCCTGAGCACTGCCGGGTGTGACCCAAAAACCACAAAAAATAAAGAAAAAAATTTTAAGAAAAAAAGAAATGATAAATTAATTTACTAAAAAATATTCCTATTTTAACCCTATTTTTACTTAAAGTACAATTGTAAGAGGTTCATTTTTTCCTTCTTTATTTGAATGTCTTGATTACATAAATGATTGTGATTAGTTTTCAGTCATGTAAAGAACACTCACTTCACCAGTGTAACATTCCCATCACCAATGTCCCCAATCTCCTCCATCCCACCCCACCCCCACCTGTACTCCAGTTCCCTCATTCATTCACTTGATTATGGTAGTTCTCTGTGCAGTTATTTCTATAGCTGTACTCGCCACCTTTTGTGGTGAGCTTCATGGAGTGAGCTGGTGTTCCAGCCCTCCTCTCATTGTCTCTAAGGATTGTTACAAAAATGACTTGTATTTTTTTTAAATCCATAGATGAGTTAGACTATTCTGTGTCTCTCTCTCCCTCTGACTTATTTCACTCAGCATGATAGATTCCATGTACATCCATGTATAGGAAAATTTCATGACTTCATCTCTCCTGACGGCTGCATAATATTCCATTGTGTATATGTAGCACATTTTCTTTAGCCATTCGTCTGTTGAAGGGCATCTTGGTTGTTTCCAGAGCCTGGCTACTGTGAATAGTGCTGCAATAAATATAGGTATGAGGAAGGGGTTTTTGTATTGTATTCTTGTGTTCTTAGGGTATATCCCTAGGAGTGGAATAGCTGGGTCAATTTCCAGATTTTAAAGGAATCTCCATATCGCTTTCCATAGAAGCTGTACTAGGCTGCATTCTCACCAGCAGTGGATAAGGGTTACTTTCTCTCCACATCCCCGCCAGCACTGATTGTTCTCATTCTCTGTGATGTGCGCCAATCTCTGAGGTGTGAGGTGGTATCTCATCTTTGTTTTGATTTGCATCTTCCTGATGATTAGTGATGAGGAGCATTTTTTCATGTGCCTTTTGGCCATTTGTATTTCTTTTTTATCAAAGTGTCTGTTCATTACTTTTCCCCATTTTTTGATGTGATTAGATGTTTTTTTTCTTGTAAAGTTCTGTCAGTGCCCTGTATATTTTGGATATTAGCCCCTTATCTGAAGGGTGTTGAGTGAATAGATTCTTCCACTCAGTTGGTGACTCTTGTATCCTGGGCACTATTTCTTTTGAGGTGCAGAAGCTTCTCAGTTTAATGTATTCCCATCTGTTGATCTCTGCTTCCACTTGTTTGGAAAGTGCAGTTTCCTCCTTGAAGATACCTTTAGTCTCAATGTCATGGAGTGTTCTACCAACGTGTTGTTCTATATACCTTATGGTATCCGGTCTGATATCAAGGTCTTTAATCCATTTGGATTTTACCTTGATACATGATGTTAACTGGGGGTCTATGTTCGCATTTTTGCAAGTGGCTGACCATTTCTGCCAGCACCACTTGTTGGAGAGAATTTCGCTGCTTCACTAAGGATTTCTTGCTCCTTTGTCATAACTTAGGTAATTGTATGTCTGGGGAACGTTCTCTGAGAACTCATGCCTATTCCACTGATCTGAGGGTCTGTCTTTATTCCAATAACATGCTGTTTAGATAACTATTGCTTTGTAGTACATTTAAAGTTGGGGAAAATAATGCTTCCCATTTTCCTTTTCCCTAGGAGTGCTTTAGCTATTCGAGGGTGTTTGTTGTTCCAGATGAACTTCATAAGTGTTTGATCCACTTCTTTGAAGAAATTCATGGGTATTTTTAAGGGGATCACATCAAATCTGTACAATGCTTTTGGGAGTATTGCCATTTTAATGATGTTAATCCTGCCAATCCATGAGCACGGTATGTGTTTCCATTTCCGTGTGTCCTCTCTTACTTATTGGAGCAGGGCTTTATAGTTTTCTTTGTATAGGTCCTTCACGTCTTTGGTCAAGTTGACTCCAAGATATTTGAGTTTGTGTGGCACTATTGTGAATGGGATTGCCTTCCTGACTTCCATCTCTTCCCTTTCATTATTGGTGTATAAAAAGGCCATCGATTTCTGTGTGTTGATTTTCTAGCCTTCCACTTTGCTATATGAATTTATTGTTTCTAGAAGTTTTTTGGTAGAGCCTTTAGGGTTTTCTAAGTAGAGTATCATGTCATCTGCAAACAATGAGAGCTTGACGTCTTCCTTTCCTATCTGGATTCCCTTGATATCTTTTTCTTGCCTGATCGCTATAGCAAGAACTTCCAGTACTATGTTGAAGAGGAGTGGTGAGTGTGGACAGCCTTGTCTTGTACCAGAATTTAGAGGAAAGGCTTTTAGTTTTTCTCCATTGAGTATAATATTTGCTATTGGCTTGTGGTAGATGGCTTCAACTAGATTGAGAAAGGTTTCTTCCATTCCCATCTTGCTGAGAGTTTTGATCAAGAATGGGTGTTGGACTTTATCAAATGCTTTTTCTGCGTCTATTGATATAATCATGTAATTTTTATTTTTCTTGTTGTTGATGTTGTGTATGATGTTAATAGATTTACGGATGTTAAACCATCCTTGCATTCCTGTGATGAAATCTACTTGGTTGTAGTGTATGATCTTCTTGATGATGCATTGGATCCGATTTGCCAGGATTTTGTTGAAGATCATTGCATCAACATTCATCAGGAATATTGGTCTGTAATTTTCATTTTTGGCAGCGTCTCTGTCTGGTTTTGGTATCAAGGTGATGTTGGCTTCATTAAAGCTGTTTGGGAGTGTTCCCGTTTTTCAATTTCATGAATAGGTTCATTTTTAACCATAGTACCTGTCATTGTGCCAAGACTGCACTACAGTGTATTATTTATGGAGAGGTATTTGACAAATAAGGGATGAAATTATCAAAACTTAAACAGTAGTTATATAAAATATAAATAAATGTGTTTAAAATATAAATAAATATGTTTAAAACCAAAAGAATTCTTTTTAAAAACAGCTAAATTAATAATTTGACAAAAACAGATGTTCAACATTTCATATATAAATATTGGTGTTATGTGAATTTCTTAAAGATACCACTTGGGTTTTTGAGACTAAATAAGATATATAAAACTACTTAGAAAAAGTACAGTCTCTTGGAACAATCTGTGGCATGAAGTCAAATACCACTTCTCAAAGACACATATTCAGTAAGTCTATGATAATATAGAAGATAAACTTGTAGATTTATAAAAATCTCAGTGACTTTAATTCTAACTGGACTGATATTGGTATTACAAACTGTCAATTCTCCTATGTTTTCAACATATTATTGTTACAAATTTCCTTTATGCATTATTAAATTAAAAGTACAGGGTATCAACTGAAACTATTTAGAAATGTACATGTTTAGCCAATATAATTAAGAGAAAAGTTTTATATAAACATATTTCAAACAACACAATATTTATGGCAGAGAAAGTTCTGAATTAGCTATCCAAGTATGAAGTTAAATAATTTACGCATTTTAGAAATTGATTTGCTTGTCAAAATTTTATTTGCATAACATTTCACATTAAGTAGGGTGTTACAATCATTTGAATATGTTGTAATATTTTTAAATATTTGTTAATTAAATAAACATTATATTCCATTTAAAATTTTCAATAATAATGAAGATGAGTGTAAACTTATATTATTGCATGCAAGACATGGTAGTTGTAGGTAAAAATACTGCTTCAATATTTTAATCATCATAAAATTCAGTATAAAGATGAGTTTAATTTCAACTTAAAAAAATTCTTTAGCATTGCTAGTTTGTATAATACTTTGCATGTATTCATGATTTCAGAGAACTTACTACTCATTATAATTGTTATAAATATCAGGTGTAAATAGAGAAAAAACTCAAAGACCTTTTTGTTTGTTTGTTTGTTTGTTTTTGGGTCGTACCTGGTGGCTATCAGAGTTTTCTCCTGGCTCTGTGCTCAGAACTAGCTCCTAGCAGGTTCTAGGGACCATATTCAATGCCGGGGATCGAATTCGGGTCAGCTTCATGCCAGGAAAACGCCCTTCCACTGTGCTATTGCTCCAGCACCCCACCAAACTTAAAGACTTTAAAAAAAATTATTTTACTGATTTTATGAAGATGACAATTTTGCAATTAACAGCATATAAAGTTTAATGTTCCTCTATATAATTAAATTTTTTTCTCATCAAAATTTGACATTTTGATGATTATTTTTGTATTTCAATGTGTTTGTGGTGCTCAAGGCTAATGCCTGGCTCTGTACTCAGTTCTGGCTAGGCTTGTAGGACAAGACAGAGTGCTCAAGATAGGACCCTATTTGGTCATGTGCAAGGCAAGCACCCTACACAGTGTAATATCTCTCCAGTCCCCTCACTTCACTTTTTATGGCTAAGTATATAACTTTATTTGTCTGAGAACAATGGCAACCAAAAATATGAACTGAAACATCATGTAGACAAAATGGGGGCAGGTAAGAGTATAATTTTATATATAGGACTTTAATTAGTGTTAGATACTAAATCTTGGTAGGCTTGTCATGAAAAACTACATTTTAATACTATTATTTATGTTTTCAAAGAGGGCATTATATTGTAGGGAATGTGTGAAGTTCTAATTTTTGTCCTTGACACCACTAAATTAAAATAGATAGACACACTCATGCACACATACATACATGCAGCTAGTATGACTGCAATGTGAACCAAAAGATTGCCATCATGAGTATGGGAAATTATTTCCTTAAAAATAATCTCTAGTTTGGTATTGTCTTCTGGATAAAACAGTTTAGGTCTTTGAGAGTGAAATCCAGACATGCAAAAGTGCACACAGAAAAGAATAGAATAAAACAGTTAAGGGTCTATTAGATATAATGTACAACAGAGGGAAAATAGAAAAAAATTGTCAGAAATTACTTCATTCTTTTAATTCTCGCTGAACTATGTGAAATATCCCCAGTCTTTGCTCTTCTTGTACTTACTGAATTTTATGTGCTTCCTATCAGTGCTTAATGTTTCTATCAATTTAATAATGGTTCACGTGTTGGGCCTCAGGGTAGGGGAGTGATTTTCAAATTTTATTAGTAAATGGTCAGTCAGTGAGCTCAATGATGGTTGCTCAAGTGGTCAGTAGCTTAGACAGTCCATGTCTCTTTTTTTATTTGTTTGCCTCATTCCCTGCAACTGAACTCCATGGAAAGAGGTTTAAGTGCTAATCTGATTTGATTTAGACAGAGCAGAGAACTAAACTGGATATTCTGTTCATACAAACCTATGGTATTCCTAAAATTAAATTAGAGAGGGATGTGTTCATTTCTCAAAAATTTTAAAAGCAGAAAATACTAGGTCAAGTGAACTTGAAATACAAAATCTGAGTTATGCTCATAAAAGATATATCCATAGGAATTATTGACAAGAAATTATATTGGAATGAGGAATGTGAGTTAAGAATAGTGAGGTGAGGTCAGAGTGATAGCACAGAAGGTAGGGCATTTGCCTTGCATGTACGAGACCCAGGTTCTATCCCTAGCATCCCATATGGTCCTTTTTGCCTGCCAGGAGTGACTTCTGAGCAGAAAGCCAGAGGTAACCCCTAAGTGCTGCTTTGTATGGCCCAAAAGCAAAACAAACAAAAAATATTGAGGTGAATTAAGAGTTTGGTTCAAGTACAGTCCTAGTTGACAACTAGTTTTATCATTGGATAATTAGATAAAATTGACTGACAGAGAATAGAGTGAGAAACAAAAGAATGATGCATTTCCAGGGAGAAGTTAGTTTTTGAATAACAAGATTAATTTGATCCTGTTCTAGATAATGCCAGTTATCCTAAATTATGTCTACATCTTTCATAAAGATCCTGATACTGAAGTTAGCAAGGGGACAATGAAAATCGGGGTCTTATATGAATAGATATTTTGCCAAATTATAGGAAAGATTATAAAAACACTTTCTGCTACAAAAGTAATAAAAAGATTGGATCATTAAATCTAAGCTTGTTAGAATGAAAAAGGAAAAGAGAATGTTGATGAACATACAATAGATTCAATGTAAATTCAATTCTATTCCAAGATACAATTAAGTTCAAGAATGATAAAAATAAGAGTTTTAGGTGGTATCTCATCGTTGTTTTGATTTGCATCTCCCTGATGATTAGTGATGTGGAACACAAAAATACAATACAAAAACCCCTTCCTTACACCTATATTCATTGCAGCTCTATTTACCATAGCAAGACTCTGGAAACAACCAAGATGCCCTTCAACAGATGAATGGCTAAAGAAACTGTGGTACATATACACAATGGAATATTATGCAGCTGTCAGGAGAGATGAAGTCATGAAATTTTCCTATACATGGATGTACATGGAATCTATTATGCTGAGTGAAATAAGTCAGAGAGAGAGAGAAAAACGCAGAATGGTCTCACTCATCTATGGGTTTTAAGAAAAATGAAAGACACCCTTGTAATAATAATTTTCAGACACAAAAGAGAAAAGAGCTGGAAGTTCCAGCTCACCTCAGGAAGCTCACCACAAAGAGTGATGAGTTTAGTTAGAGAAATAACTACATTTTGAACTGTCCTAATATTGAGAATGTATGAGGGAAATGTAGAGCCTGTTTAGGGTACAGGCGGTGGTTGGGTGGGGAGGAGGGAGATTTGGGACTTGGGTGATGGGAATGTTGCACTGGTGATGGGTGGTGTTCCTTTTATGACTGAAACCCAAACACAATCATGTATGTAATCAAGGTGTTTAAATAAAAAAAAATTAAAAAATAAAAAAAAATCATAAAAAAAAATAAAAAAATAAAAAAAAGTGAAAAAAAATAAGAGTTTTAATGGCAGTAAATTACTAGAGAATTACAAATGGAAAACTAATGAAATGTAATATCAAGTTCTGTAACTTCTAAAATAATTCTGGACTTACAATAGAATGCTGAGAGAAATAGACAAAGGAATAGAGGAGGAAGAGAGGTATAAGTCTTGTTAAATAAACATCAAGAACTTAAATACTTTTGTATTTATGAGACTATGAGACTTAAAATCCCTTATTATATGTCTAAACTTCTCTATCACAATTCCCAGTAGTTTGTAGGAAAAAAAACAAGTCATAACTCATTCTTTAAATAATAAATTAGTGAAAATGAGACATACTGATTTGTCCCAAAGTCAAATTATAAAATTAATCAATAACAAGAACAAGAAAATATTTCTAAAATGTTATCATACCCAGCCACTCAGAAAACTTCATAGATTATCTCATGGCTAAAGAATTCCAAATCTCTCCATATTTCTCTTTTCTAAACTTATTATTAAATCTCGTCAATAAGGTTCTCAGATATAAGTGTTTGTACAATGTTGTGATTACTAGTAGAAAGTACTTATATAAAAGAGAAAACTAGAGCTAGAAGCTAGAAGTTTTCAGTAGATAATATTATTGTGACAGCTCTTAAACTGTAATTGAAAAAATGTATTTGTATTTCTATTCTTTTTTGTTTGTTTGTTTGTTGTTTGTTTTTTTGGCCACACCCGGTGACACTAAGAGTTTACTCCTTGCTATGCGCTCAGAAATCGCTCCTGCGGCTTGGGGGACCATATGGGACATAGGGGATTGAACCGCCCTCGGTCCTAGGCTAGTGCAGGCAAGGCAAACGTCTTACCCTTTGGGCCACTGTTCCAGCCCCTGTATTTATATTCTTTTTGGGAGGGGAATTTGTGTCACACCCGGCAGCGCTCAGGGGTTACTCCTGGCTCTATGTTCAGAAATCGCTCCTGGCAGGCTTGTGGGACCATATTGGATGCCGGGATTAGAACCACAGTTCTCCTGCTCATGCAAGGCAAATGCCCTACCTCCATGCTATCTCTCCGGCCCTATATTCTTATAATAGTAGGCAGTTGCTTTTGCTAAGAAATTACCATCAAACTGTAAGCAACACTCTAATTTGCACAGTCTTTTTAAAAGGCAACTTTGAATATATTGTGCAAACTGATTTTTAACTGTTTGGGGCAACATATTTACATTTTAAACTATTGAGTTTGATTTTTTTCTCCTTTCTTTGTCCTTCCTTCCTTCCTTCCTCCCTCCCTCCCTCCCTCCCTCCCTCCCTCCCTCCCTTCTTCCCTTCCTTTCTTCTTTCCTTCTTTCCTTCCTTCCTTCCTTCCTTCCTTCCTTCCTTCCTTCCTTCCTTCCTTCCTTCCTTCCTTCCTTCCTTCCTTTCTTCCTTCCTTCCTTCTTTCCTTCTTTCCTTCATGTCCTTCTTTCCTCCTTTCTTTTTCTTTCTTTCTTATCCCCTTTGTTGTTGTTGTATCTGTCAACTAGTTGGCATTTTTAATTTATCGCTATTCAGCAATTCAGTATTTCTCTTTGTTTGTTCTAGAGAAGCAGCTACATAAAGCAGAACACATGGCTCTGTGTTCAGGGGTCATTCCTGGTAGCATTCAGAGAACCCTAACGGATTCTGGGGATTGAACGCTTTGTTAGCCACCTGTAAGGCAAATGCCTTACTTTGGTCCTTCAATTCAATATTTTTTATCCTCAAGTACTCCGATTCCCTTGAAAGTCTGTTACACTGACTTTCAAAGTTATCAACTTGATTTAGTATAAAAATGTATTATAATTAAACATTATAAACTAAATTAAACAAGTGAAATTTATATTTTAGAATCATAATTTGATGCTTTAAAATAATTTTATGTGAATTATCCTTCAATAATTTTTCAGACTTCTGATGGTGCAAATAAAAAGAAATGCAGATGAATTAATTAATGTCAAGTTCTTGAAGTGTCTATTATAAAAGTTCTTTAAGTAATTTATATTCACCATAAATCAGTTTCACTAATATTTATTTAATACCTACAATTTACCAGATACTTTGCATATTTGAATATATAAATTTATATTACATATAAAGTATTTATAAAATTAAAAAATCTCTAACTTTGAATATGTGTGTTTAGTCTTGTAAGTAAATGCAAATATCAAATGTGAAGTTTTAACATTGGGAAATATCACCCAGAGTTCTGGTAAAGTTGTAAATACATAAATATATAATATACTGGTAACTATTTAGTTATGTTTAATTTAAATAAGCTTAAAAATACTTTACCTTTACTCCTGTAGATACTTTTTTGTTCTCTCTATTTTAATAGCAACAACTACTCTGTAATTATTCTGCTTCTAGGCTTTGTTTTTTCAAATTCAATAAAAGGTAATTTTAGGATTAAATAAAAGGTAATTTCAAAGCTGCAACAATCATTTACTAAACATTAAACCAAAAAGTGAGCAATAGCATAAAATTTCAGCTGAAGTTTTATTTAAAATTCACAATAACTCCAAATTCAGTTTGAAATTATTCTATTTGCTGCTACCTCAAATGTGTTTATTCCTAAGGAAACTGGCCTTTGGTCATTGAGAAATTTATGTTATATCTTTATATAATGTTCTCAAAATAATTGCAGCCAAAACCCAAGAAAGTATTTTAAGGAAATACCTTTCTAAGATAAGTGAAGTGATTTTTATATTTGAGTTTTTGAGATATTAATGTAGAAAATTTGACATATTTATATTCATTAATTGATGTCTTGTCACACTTTTAAGTTTTGTAAACGTATCCTTTGAACAGTAGAAATATCGAGTTACTCTTCACATACTAGATTGGGAAATACAAGGCAGGAAAGTTTTTCCTCATCAGCCAGTGCAAAATTCAAGATTGGATCTCATTTTTAGAGCTGGTAGAGAAATGAGTATATACTGAATTTGAAAAGTGATTGTATTTATCATTGTGCCTTTTTTTTTAGGTAACAGATAATCACCCAGCAACTGTTAAACTTTATGTGTTTAGTAAATATTGGAAACAATTTTATTAAACTATATTAATAGTTGAAGAATTTAGTTCTATAATGTAAATTTTTTTGAGGAGGGCACACACGGTGATGCTCAGGGGTTACTCCTGTCGATGTGCTCAGTGGCTTGGGGGACCATATGGGATGCTTGGGACTGAACAGAGGTCCGTCCTGGGTCGGCCACTTGCAAGGCAAATGCCCTACCACTATGCTATAGCTCTGGCCCCTATAATGTAAATTTTAATATAAAAATTTTGTACAGAAGAGAAATTATTTATGAGATTATACCTTGCAAGTGAATATGAATATCTAGATCTAAATATATGATAGTCACCTAATTCTAATGTCAATTACTGTATTTCAAATGAATATTTACTTGATATTTATGTCAATAATCAATTAATTTATTGACCAACATATTCACTTTAAATCACAGGCTATATTTTCCAAAAAATGTTCTAGCCTTAATATACTTAGTAATCTTATTGCTAAAGTCGTAAATATTTTTTTCATATTGCATACGTTAACGCTATTGCAAGCAATAATATGTGGAAAAAATGATGCAACACATTTATTTTCTAAAAGAGGATAATAAACCAAATAAATTTATAACTTGCAGCTACATACCTAACAGGGAGAGAGCAATGCCTTTTGTTACATTGACTTTCTAAGAGTATGAACAAGAGTATGACTGCTAGTCTTGTTTCAGTGAGATACAGGCAGAAGAGATGCACTCTAAGTCACCTACGTGCTATTTTCTGCTTTACTTTACTGTGTTAAGATAGCCAATTTTTATGCAGTTCTCAGAATTATCATAAAAATTCTAGATAAAAGGATGGTAACTAGAATCTAAAGTTTTAATAACTTGTTTTTTTTTTTTTTTACTGATGGAAGTCTTTACATATGAAAACACAGACTTTCTAGAACCTCCAAAACAGAGTGATAAATTTTGAAGGCACATATTTTACAAGAGAATCGCTATCACTGAGAATAAGGGTAGGTCCATTTTATTTTCATACTTGGTTACCAGCCCTTATCCTTTATTATTGAGCAGTATCTACCACTGAAGACATAGTAGCATTGAATCTGAAGTGAGGGGAAATCTCAATTTGGTTTAGATTTTCATTTCCATAATGATAACCCATGAAGGTAAAATTTTCTTGTGGGTTTTGTTTTGCATTTTAGTAAAGATATCCTATAAAGTTGGGATCTCATTGTGGTTTAGATTTGCATTTCGATAATTATAACCTATGGAGGTGAAAACACAATGTGGTTTAATTTACATTTTCATAATAATAAACCATGAAGAATATTATTTCATCTCTCTATTGACCATCTCTATGTCTTATTAGAGAAATGTCTACTTATGTCCTCCAACTAATTTTACTGAATTTTAATGTATAAACTGTTCTTGTATTTTTTATATTAGTGCTTGATTTGGTTTTCAAATATAATCTCCTACTTTATAGATCATTTTATTTTAATGACTTTTATTGTAGAGAAGATTTTTTAGTTTGAAGGTTTTCCAGTCCTTTTCTTAATTGATTTTTCTTACTTTCAATTATTTTTGTTAAAAATCAGAATTATGTAACTAGTTTTATTGTCAAGTATTTCTCATAACAGTTCTGTGTCAGCATCACACACTAACCAAAATATTCCAAGGAAACTAAATCTTGCTTCTCTCTCATAGGGGTTTTTTTTTTGGTTTTTGGGTCACACCTGGCAGTGCTCAGGGGTTATTCCTGGCTCCAGGCTCAGAAATTGCTCCTGGCAGGCACAGGGGACCATATGGGGCGCCGGGATTCGAACCGATGACCTCCTGCATGAAAGGCAAACGCCTTACCTCCATGCTATCTCTCCGGCCCCTCATAGGGGTTTTTATCTGATTTCTCAAAGGGGTTTTTATATATGTAGTACAGCTATATTCTAATAATTGCTAGGGAGTTAATTATTGATCATCAATTTAACTTTACTGTGAAATTTCTGATCTTGACTATACCCCTAACTTGCACTTTGTTCTAGGTTGGAGGAATAGCTCAATTCATTTTTAATCAAAGTGCTTGGAAGCTGATTGACTACTGTCTGGCATAGGTTAAAATTTGGTTCTATATTGGGTTACCTGATCCTCATCTTTTATTTCCAGACTTTAGTCTAGATAATAGTCAGAGTTCTAGAGAAAGAGAAAAATTGTGCAAATTTTCTTGAGCTCTCAACTTGAAATCAGCCTAATATCACATTTTTTAATTTCTCGGACAAAACAAGTCACAAGATAAGAACATTATCAACATTTTCAAATGTTGGGAGCTGGTTAAATCAATTTTAGCATACAATGAAAGGAACTTTGAAATGAAACATTGAAAGACACATAAATACCTGATGCAGAAACATTGGGGAATTTAAAAGCAATGAAGTTACCAGAATATAGAACTAAGCTTCCAATGGGAATGTGTTTTCTTTTTATTCATTATATACTTGATCAATCTCTACAATTTTGAGTGGTTCACACAGAGGTGTTAAGGTCTGATCTGTGGTTCTCTGCTCAGGGATTACTCCTGGTGAGTTTCATGGACTATATGAAATGGCATAGATTGAATTCAGGTCAGTCTCATGCAAGGCAAGTGCCCTACTTGCTGTATTATATCTCTGGCCAAAATCTCTGAAATTTTGATTAATAAAAAGCTCTCTTACATCTCAAGCTTTCTGAATTTATTTTCCCCTAGTAAAATGAAAACATAACGAAAATATCTAATGTTGCTTAAAAAATAACAAAATTTTTTGCAAGATTGAACAATCCAGTCAATAATAATAAACCCGCTTTTCATTATTTCTTTGATTGCTGACCACCAAAATAAACACTGGCACAACTGCAGGATTTTAAATTTGCTCAAATAGATGCTGAAGGAAGCAAGAAATAGAATTGAGGGGATGTAAGGTCAGCATGTGACATGTGCATATAATGCTACTCTGCTGAGTGCCACCACCAATTTATATTTGTCACATAATAAAAGCTCAGCTGTACTGTGGCGCCAACTTTCTTTCATTATTAGCTTTATATTAAAGTGATTTGTGGGGTGGAGAAAATGAACTGCAGAGTTAGAAATGCAGAGTAATCTTGTAATTTTGGAAACTAAAACAAGAAAAGCAACAGGAAATATTTTTTACTTCACTTCTAAGCATGTTAGATAATATAATTTAAACAAAAAGATACCTAATGTGCATACAAAATAATGTGCCAGGAATGTATAAATATTTCCCGTGTATACAAATATCTTCAGATGGAATATCTTGGAGTTCACTGTTGGCTATAGAATTAGTATGGTAATTAGTAACTGTTTATATTTTTCTTCAACTATTTATTTATACATGCTCATCTTATTTGATATTGGAGGACACTTTTATGACATTGGAAACTTTCAGTTTTATTCTCTTAGTTTTTATCTGTCAGTTTATCTCTTGAAAGAAAGATAAAAAATGTTCTTAAAATTCTAGTTTATGAAAATCAATATTATGGACCAATTGTGACTGTTCAAAATCATTCAGCTACACTGAAACAGGAGTCATCTGAACTAGGAAGTGCCCATGGGAACCCTAAATAAATACCTAATCCTTAGTATCATATGGTCTCTGGGTACGGTCTGGAATAACTCTAAGCACTGTACGAGGAGAAATTTCTGAGCACCACCAAGAGTGGTACAAAATAAACAAATTAAAACAAAATGAGGAAAAATTTATGGATACATTTTTCTTCAATAATGAGTACAACCTTCCATTCATTGCACACTATTTTTCTTTTTAATTGTATTTTTTTAAATCTTAAGATACCTGCAAAAGTGACAGAGTTTAAAATCAGTTATATATCTATGTTTTTTCTTGTGAATATAAGTATAACATATCAGTATGTATTTGTGATTTTTGATGAATAAACACAAGAGAAAAACCTTTCAATGGTCTCGCTTTTTATCGATATAGTATATACTAGAATATCCTTAATCAATTCAAAAATTTTTAATTCCTCATCCCCATTATTTTTCATCCTAGATTCAAATGACACTGTGAGCTTGTAATTTGCTATTTCTTATTTTTTACTGTTGTTACAATAATAATTTTTATATCTTTATTTAACACCTTGATTACAAATATTATTGTAGTTGTGTTTCAGTCATGTAAAGAATGCCCCCCCTTCACCAGTGCAACATTCCCATGACCAAAGTTCCAAATTTCCCTCCTCCCCACACCACCCCCATCTGTACTCTAGACAGGCTTTCTAATTCCCTCATTCATTCACATTGTTATGATAGTTCTCAGTGTAGTTATTTCTCTAACTGCACTCACCACTCTGGTGAGCTTCATGTCGTGAGCTGGACCTTCCAGCCCTCTTCTCTTTGTCTCTGAGAATTATTGCAAAAATGTCTTTTATTTTTCTTAAAACCCATAGATGAGGGAGACTATTCTGCATCTATCTCTCTCCCTCTGACTTATTTCATTCAGCTTAATAGATTCCATGTACATTCATGTATAGGTAAATTTCATGACTTCATCTCTCCTGACGGCTGCATAATATTCCATTGTTGAAGGACATTTTAGTTGTCTCCAGAGCCTGGCTATTATAAATAGTACTGCAATGAATATAGGTGTGAGGAAGGGATTTTTGCAATGTATTTTTGTGTTCCTAGGGTATACTCCTAGGAGTGGTATAGCTGGATCATATGGGAGCTCAATTTCCAGCTTTTAGAGGAATATCCATATCTCTTTCCATAAATGTTGGACTAGACGGCATTCCACCAGCAATAAATGAGTTCCTTTCTTTCCACATTCCCACCAGCACTGCTTTCTCATTCTTTGTGATGTGTGCCAATCTGTATGGTATGAGACAGTACCTCATAGTTGTTTTGATTTGCATCTCCTTGATGATTAGAGATGTGGAGCATTTTTTCAAGTGCCTTTTGTCCATTTGTATTTCTTCTTTGGCTAAGTGTTTGTTCATTTCTTCCCATTTTTTGATGGAATTAGATGTATTTTTCTTGTACAGTCCTGTCAGTGCCTTGTATATTTTGAATATTAGCCCATTGTATGATGAGTATTGGGTGAATAGTTTCTCCACTCAGTGGGTGGCTCTTATATTCTGGGCACTATTTCATTTGAGGTGCAGAAGCTTTTCAGCTTAATATATTCCCATTTGTTAATTCAACATTTTAAAACATTATTTGATGGGGCCAGGATGATGGTGCAGCTGTAGGGCATTTGCCTTGCAAGTGCTACCCTAGAACGGACTGTGGTTTGATTCCCTGGTATCCCATATGGTCTCCCAAGCCAAGAGCAATTTTTGAGTGCATAGACCAGAGTAACCCCTGAGCGTCACCAGGTGTGCCCCCCCAAATATAAAACATCATTTGGGTGATGATTCTAAGCATTGACTTGGTTGAAGTAGAAAATATTTCATGTATTAATGTAAATACAAATCTAAATAAAATAATAAGTGATGATAGTAATATAACAGCTATCTAGTTCAGAGTTTACCATTCACATATCAAATAGTAAAAGGCTTTTCTGATCTGAGATGCTATCTGTGGTCTTATATACCAAGGACACTATTATTTTTATTTTATTGTGAAATTGTTTTTAATCTTCCTTACCTGACTTGATTCATACAATGATATAGTGAGGTAAAGGAAGATTCCATCTTCTATTATGAGGAAGCAAAAAAGTAGATTTAAAAAATACTTTGTACCTGTGCAGTTTTAAGAATCTAATATAATTATATTTAAGATAAATAAGTATGCTTTTCCTAAAGTTTTATATTATAGGAAGACAACTAAATTAATGTGTATACAAAATAAATGAATGCTAGTTGATATCTTGAAAATTAGAAAAAATATTATTTCTAAATTATAACATTTCTTCGAATGGCATATAATTTAAGCTATAAAGAAGAAATTCTCATTTAAAGCAAAACCTTATTGTCAAGATAGAAATAACATCTTTATGGAAATCATAGAAGAAAATAGCCAATTAATAAGATCTTTGGGGACCAGAGCATTAGCAGAGCTGTAGGGCATTTGCCTTGAATGTGGCCAACACAGGACAGACCCTGCTTTAATTCCAGGTATTCTATATGGTCTCTAGAGTCTGCCAGGAGTGACTTCTGAGAAAAGATCCAGGAGTACCCCTGAGTGCTGCCGAATGTGTCACAAAAACAAAAAAGCAAAAAAAAAAAAAAAAAAAAAAAAAACAAAGATCTTTGATAAAAGCCAACCAGTACAAACATAGAACATTAAGGTGGCCAGCATCAGCACAATACAATTGCTTAAACAGAGGTTATAATACTATAATACTCAACACTATAAAAGGTGGGTGTTGACGTATTAATGTAAGTGGATTAAGAAATGATTTCAGGAGTGAGTGAGAAATGGCTGCATGTGGGGGTTTCCAGGCAGAGTGCTGATTGCTCTACCTGCAGAGTCTCCACCCGGCTGTGCTTCTTCTGAGGAAACTGGGCACCGGAAGGGAGCCCTGTCCTACTCTTCTCTGTCTTTCCTGAACTCTGGAAGCTCTCCTCAGAGCCCTGGGAAGCGAACCCCAAAGAAACTACATTCGGAAGCTACCCAGTGAGCCAGTGAGTGAGTGAGAAATGGCTACATGTGGGGGTTTCCAGGCAGAGTGCTGATTGCTCTACCTGCAGAGTCTCCACCCGGCTGTGCTTCTTCTGAGGAAACTGAGCACCTGAAGGGAGCCCTGTCCTACTCTTCTCTGTCTTTCCTGAACTCTGGAAGCTCTCCTCAGAGCCCTGGGAAGCGAACCCCAAAGAAACTACATTCGGAAGCTACCCAGTGAGCCAGTGAGTGAGTGAGAAATGGCTACATGTGGGGGTTTCCAGGCAGAGTGCTGATTGCTCTACCTGCAGAGTCTCCACCCGGCTGTGCTTCTTCTGAGGAAACTGAGCACCTGAAGGGAGCCCTGTCCTACTCTTCTCTGTCTTTCCTGAACTCTGGAAGCTCTCCTCAGAGCCCTGGGAAGCGAACCCCAAAGAAACTACATTCGGGGGCTACCCAGGGAGCCAGTGAGTGAGTAAGAAATGTCTGGATGTGGGGGTTTCCAGGCAGAGTGCTGATTGCTCTACCTGCAGAGTCTCCACCGGGCTGTGCTTCTTCTGATGAACTGAGCATTGGAAGAGAGCCCTGTCCTACCTTCTCTGTCTTTCCTGAACTCTGGAAGCTTTCCTCAGAGCCCTGGAAGCGAACCCCAAAGAAACTACATTCGGAAGCTACCCAGCGAGCCAGTGACTCTCCTCAGAGTCCTGGGAAGTGAACCTCAAAAATACAGCATTCTGAAGCTGCCCAGCGAGCGAGTGAAAACTACGCCTGACCAGTGGGGCCCAACTGTGAAAAACTGTGAGTGCTGCCTGTGTGTGTCTCTCTGCTATCCTGTTGCGTGAACCTCCTGAGAGTGGGCTGAAAAGAGGCTCCAGAAGGCACTTAGCACCACTTTGCTACGCAGCCGTGCGCTCTTTCTAAAAAAAGAACACCATCACAAGAAGAAAAAAACCACACTAAGAACTGTGCTGGATCACAGAAGCAAGAATTTCTCTCCAGACTGTCTTCTCTGCTGCGTGCTTGGGCCTAAGATTTGATCCTGTGTGAGGCTTCATCCACGGAGGACTCCCCTACCTTGGAGGCAAGTCGGCCCATCCAGAAAGGGTGGAGCCAGAGAAGTGTGTTGCCTGCATCATATAACCAATGAATACCACCACAACACGTAGAAAAACCCACAATACAAATGTAACAATGGGGAAACAATGCAGGCCAGCATCAGACATAGAGAATGAAGATGACAATTCTGATGACCAGTTAACGACCAACCAACTAATCAATCTCTCAGATAAGGATTTTAGAGTAGCAATATAAAATATACTCAAAGAACTCAAAGAAACCATGAATAGAATAGAACAGAACACTAATAAGAATCAAGAAAATATGAAGACAGAAATCACAAAACTCCAAACTGAAATAACATGTCAAATAACAGGCCTGAAAAAATCAGTAAACGAAGTGAATGACAAAATGGATAAGCTCTGGGACAGGGTATCAGAAGCTGAGAATAGACTTGGTGCTGTGGAAGATGAGATACATAACAATTCCATACAACAGGAGAGATTGGAAAAAAAACTTAAAACAAATGAACAGACAATGGAAAAATTAGGCAAAGAATGGGAACAGATGAAAATAGAGGTCTATGATAAGATCAACAGAAACAACTTAAGAATCATTGGAGTCCCAGAGATGAGGAAGAAAATTTCCAGGAAGAATCAACGGTCAAGAACATCATTAAAGAGAAACTCCCAGAGCTAAAGAATATATGTGATCAAATCCTGCATGCTCGAAGAGTACCAACCAAAAGAGACCCAAGAAAAACCACCCCAAGACACATCCTAGTCACAATGACAAATCCCACAGATAGAGACAGAATTCTGAAAACAGCAAGATCAAAAGGGGAAATTACATTCAAGCAAGCATCCTTGAGATTTACAGCAGACCTGTCACCAGAAACACTAAATACCAGAAAGGAGTGGTGGGATATTGTGACAAGACTGAATGAAATGAATGCTTCACCTAGAATACTGTACACAGCAAAACTCAATTTCCGGTTTGACGGAAGAATACATGGTTTCACAGACAAAAAACAGCTCAGAAACTTTACAGACTCAAAACCAGTCTTAAGAGAAAAACTGAAAGACCTAATCTAAGAGAAGACTGACCAAAAGACACACCAAATTTCGATATAAAGATGGCATTAAATCCCAGGACAATTCTTTCTCTCAACGTCAATGGACTAAATGCACCAGTTAAGAGACACAGAGTGGCTAAATGGATCAAAAAACTCAATCCAACCTTCTGCTGCCTACAAGAAACGCACCTGAATAGTCAGAACAAACATAGACTCAAAATAAAAGGCTGGAGAAAAGTTATCCAAGCAAACAACACCCATAAAAAAGCTGGAGTGGCCATACTAATATCAGATAATGCAAACTTTATACTCAGGAAGGTTGTAAGGGACAAAGATGGACATTTTATATTAATCAAGGGGTATGTTGAGCAGGAAAAAATAACACTCCTAAACATATATGCACCGAATGAGGGGCCAGAAAATATTTAAAACAACTGTTGACAAATCTGAAAAACAATATCAATAACAACACAATAATTGTGGGGGACCTCAACACTGCTTTGTCAACACTGGATAGGTCAACCAGACTGAAACCCAACAAGAATATACTAGACCTGAGGAGAGAAATGGAAGAAAGAGGCCTAGTGGATATATATAGGTCACTCCATCCCCAGAAACCTGGATACACATTCTTCTCCAATGTACATGGGACATTCTCCAGGATAGACTACATGCTGGCACATAAAACATACCTCCATAATATCAAGAGAATAGAAATTTTGCAGACTACCTTTGCTGACCACAAGGCTCTGAAATTATTTGTGAATTCCAAAGGGACTCAGAAGAAAAACTTTAACACCTGGACTTTAAACAGCCTCATACTCAATAACCAGTGGGTCCGAGATGAAATCAAGAAGGAAATCAAAAGGTTCCTGGAAACAAATGACAATAAATACACAAACTATCAGAACTTATGGGACACAGCAAAAGCAGTACTGAGAGGAAAATTTATAGCTTTGCAAGCACACATCAGGAAGGAAGAAGGAGCTTACCTGAGTAGCTTAATGACACAGCTAATAGAACTAGAAAGTACTCAACAAAAGGACCCAAAAATAGGAAGACAGAAGGAAATAACAAAGCTGAGAGCAGAAATCAACGAAGTGGAAACCCAAAAAACAATCCGAAAGATCAACGAAAGCAGAAGTTGCTTCTTCGAAAAAATAAACAAGATTGATAGACCACTGGCAAACCTAACAAAGAAAGAGAGAGAGAGAAGCTTGATAACTCCTATTAGGAATGAAAAAGGAGAGATCACTTCTGATATGACAGAAATTCAAAGGGTAATCAGAAACTACTTTGAAAAACTCTATGCCACTAAAAATGAGAACCTGGAAGAAATGGATAAATTCTTGGACTCTTATAATCTTCCACGGTTGAAAGAAGAGGATGTAGCATATCTAAACACCCCCATCACCATTGATGAAATAAAAATGGTAATCAAAAGTCTGCCCAAAAACAAAAGCCCAGGCCAAGATGGATTCACTAATGAATTCTATCAAACTTTCCAAGCGGAACTACTACCAATCCTGGCAAGACTCTTTCATGAAATTGAACAAGTGGAAACACTCCCAAATAGCATTTATGAAACCAACATCACCCTAATACCTAAACCAGACAGAGATGCTACGAAAAAAGAAAATTACAGACCAATATCGCTGATGAATGCAGATGCAAAGATCCTCAACAAAATCCTGGCAAATAGGATTCAATACCTCATTAAGAAGATCATCCAATACGATCAAGTAGGTTTCATCCCAGGAATGCAAGGATGGTTTAACATCCGTAAGTCTATCAACATAATACACAACATCAACAACAAGAAAAATAAAATCCACATGATTATATCAATAGATGCAGAGAAAGCATTTGACAAGGTCCAACACCCATTCTTGATCAAAACTCTCATCAAGATGGGAATGGAAGGAACCTTCCTCAATATAGTTAAGGCCATCTACCACAAGCCAGTGGCAAATATTATCCTCAGTGGAGAAAAACTAAAAGCATTCCCTCTAAATTCTGGCACAAAACAAGGTTGTCCTCTCTCACCACTCCTATTCAACATAGCACTGGAAGTACTTGCTATAGCGATTAGGCAAGAAAAAGGTATCAAGGGAATCCAGATAGGAAAGGAAGAAGTCAAGCTCTCACTGTTTGCAGATGACATGATGCTCTACTTAGAAAACCCTAAAGACTCTACCAAAAAGCTTCTAGAAACAATAGATTCATATAGCAAGGTGGCAGGCTACAAAATTAACACACAAAAATCAATGGCCTTTCTATACACCAATAGTAATAAGGAAGAAATAGACATTAAGAAAACAACCCCATTCACAATAGTGCCACACAAACTCAAATATCTTGGAATCAACTTAGCTAAAAATGTGAAAGACCTATACAAAGAAAACTATAAAACTCTGCTCCAAGAAATAAGAGAGGACACGCGGAAATGGAAACACATACCCTGCTCATGGATTGGCAGGATTATCATCATCAAAATGGCAATACTCCCCAAGGCGTTATACAGATTCAACGCTATCCCTCTAAAGATACCTATGACATTCTTCAAAGAGGTAGATCAGGCACTTTTGAAATTTGTTTGGAACAATAAACACCCTAGAATAGCTAAAGCAATCATTGGGAAAAAGAATATGGGAGGAATTACTTTCCCCAACTTTAAACTGTACTACAAAGCAATAGTTATCAAAACAGCATGGTATTAGAATAAGGACAGACCCTCAGATCAGTGGAATAGGCTTGAATACTCAGAAAATGTTCCCCAGACATACAATCACCTAATTTTTGATAAAGGAGCAGGAAATCCTAAATGGAGCAAGGAAAGCCTCTTCAACAAGTGGTGTTGGCACAACTGGCTAGCCACTTGCAAAAAATTGAACATAGACCCCCAGCTAACATCATGTACGAAGGTAAAATCCAAATGGATTAAAGACCTCGATATCCAACCGCAAACCATAAGATATATAGAACAACACATAGGCAAAACTCTCCAGGACATTGAGACTTCAGGCATCTTCAAGGAGGAAACTGCACTCTCCAAGCAAGTGAAAACAGAGATTAACAGATGGGAATATATTAAGTTGAGAATTTTCTGCAGCTCAAAGGAAATAGTGCCCAGGATACAAGAGCCACCCACTGAGTGGGAGAACCTATTCACCCAATACCCATCAGACAAAGGGCTAATCTCCAAAATATACAAGTCACTGACAGAAATTTACAAAAAAAAAGCATCTAATCCCATCAAAAATTGGGGAGAAGAAATGAACAGACACTTTGACAAAGAAGAAATACAAATGGCCAAAAGACACATGAAGAAATGCTCCACATCACTAATCATCAGAGAGATGCAAATCAAAACAACAATGAGATACCACCTCACACCACAGAGAATGGCACACATCACAAAGAATGAGAACAAACAGTGCTGGCGGGGATGTGGAGAGAAAGGAACCCTTATCCTTGCTGGTGGGAATGCCATCTAGTTCAACCTTTATGGAAAGCAATATGGAGATTCCTCCAAAAACTGGAAATCGAGCTCCCATACGATCCAGCTATACCACTCCTTGGAATATACCCTAAGAACACAAAAATACAATACAAAAATCCCTTCCTTACACCTATATTCATTGCAGCACTATTTACCATAGCAAGACTCTGGAAACAACCAAGATGCCCTTCAACAGACGAATGGCTAAAGAAACTGTGGTACATATACACAATAGAATATTATGCAGCTTTCAGGAGGGATGAAGTCATGAAACTTTCCTATACATGAATGTACACAGAATCTATTATGCTGAGTGAAATAAGTCAGAGAGAGAGAGAAAAACGCAGAATGGTCTCACTCATCTATGGGTTTTAAGAAAAATGAAAGACATTCTTGCAATAATAAATTTCAGACACAAAAGAGAAAAGAGCTGGAAGTTCCAGCTCACCTCAGGAAGCTCACCACAAAGAGTGATGAGTTTAGTTAGAGAAATAACTACATTTTGAACTGTCCTAATATTGAGAATGTATGAGGGAAATGTAGAGCCTGTTTAGGGTACAGGCGGGGGTTGGGTGGGGAGGAGGGAGATTTGGGACTTGGGTGATGGGAATGTTGCACTGGTGATGGGTGGTGTTCCTTTTATGACTGAAACCCAAACACAATCATGTATGTAATCAAGGTGTTTAAATAAAAAAAAAAAGAAATGATTTCAGAAAGGTGTCTAATATACCAAGTTTTTTTTCTGGGAAATCATCATTTTGCTTCTGGACAAAATGAAATCTAAGTGAAGAAACCCAATGAATGGTCTCTGGCATAGATATACATACATACATACATACATACATACATACATATACATATGTATATGTATATACATTATTTATGTAATATAGAGTTTGGACTAAAGAGCATTGTAATTACATCAGAATAGCAGACAATGAGCTTATTAGTGAGAATGCAGATAATACCCAAGGATTGTTGGGTTAGTATCTGGAACAAACAATGAACCCTTTAATTATTTGAGAATAAATGGATAAGTTAAAATGGCTACATTAATTTTACTTATTATTATCAAATAGAAGAGCTACATATATAGGTGATGTACTCTTCTGAGGTTTAAACAAGATAAACAAATTTTTATCCTGAATAAAGATCTCATTGATCTAAAAATCCCCACAGTCCAGAGAGAAAAGGCAGTGTAGAGAAGGGAGATAATAGATAATGGACAGTAGAACACATTAGAGTTTCATGGTTTAGCAGAAATAGTTATGAGATAAAATTATTTGTGCTGCAACTTTTCTTTTACTAGTGGCTCTTACCCTGGTGATAATTATTGTTCCATTTTTTAGCTTTAAACACAATTTACTAGCTTTTAAATATTTTATGAGATGCCCTGGTCTCAACTATTTTATCATGCCAAAGAAATGTACTTATAGCTACAAATGTCAAACCAAGTGGAATTTGTAATAAGTTGGCTTTTGGCACCAATCTTTCTTTCTTTCTTTATTTACTTATTTATTTATTTATTTAATTTTTGGGTCACACCTGGCAGCTCTCAGGGGTTACTCCTGGCTCTATGCTCAGAAAACGCTCCTGGCAGGCTCGGGAGCCCACATGAGATTCCAGGACTCTAACCACAATTCTTCTGCATGAATGGCAAACACCTTACTTCAATGCTATCTCTCCGTCCCCTTTGTTTTCTTTGTTCACTTACTGTACATTTTCCTCACGTAGCAAGAAAAACTAGCTATTGTTTCTAACTATGTTAAGATATTCTTTCTCAAAAAATTCTAATACTATTTATTTTATGTCATTAACTCTGTAGGAAATAATTATTAGGTAAATTAGAATGACTTTTATGTGACTCCATAATGACATAAAATTAATAGCATTAGAATATATCTAATCTGGGCCTGGAGAGAAAGCACAGCGGCGTTTGCCTTGTAATCAGTCAATCCAGGACCTAAGGTAGTTGGTTCGAATCCTGATGTCCCATATGGTCCCCCATGCCTGCCAGGAGCTATTTCTGAGCAGACAGCCAGGAATAACCCCTGAGCACCGCTGGGTGTGGCCCCCCCTCAAAAAAAAAAGAATATATCTAATCTCTTGGGGCCAGCGAAGTAGCACTAGAGGTAAGGTGTCTGCCTTACATCGCTAGCCAAGGAAGGACAGCAGTTCGATCGTCTGGTGTCCCATATGGTCCCCCAAGCCAGGGGCAATTTCTTATTTTTAATATAATTTTTATTTTGATCATAGTGGCTTACATATTGTTGACAATAATATTATAGATACATATTTACATAAAAATCAAGGGGTTCCCATCACCAAATTGTCTTCCCTACACCTCCGTATTCATCCTACCACCCATATCCTTCTCCATCACCCCCGGGGCTGCTAGAAAATGTGGTCCCTCTGTACCTAGCTTACTACTTAGTAGTCTTGGTCTTGGTGCCTCCCTTATTTCCCCCTCTAACTGGGAGGAAAAACTACATAGTTCAAGTTATGTGGTTTTATTTGAAGAAGAGAAAAGTAATAAAATGGGGTAAAAGTATAATACGTCGAAAATTGGCAGAATCCTTCTAGAGGCTCTCATCGTTTGTTTGAGAGATGAAGGAGAAAAAGAAGGTAAAACACTCCAACAGTAAAAAAAGAAGTGTCAAGTATCCAGTGAGCACTCCAGTGATAACAATAGGCACCACAAAAAAAAGCCATGTTCTTGAGTTAAAAAACATGGCAGAGCACCTAAAGAAAAGAAAAGAAAAGAAGAAAAAAAAACAATACAAATATAAATGGGGACAACAATTTCAATAGCCACACCAAAACAAAGAAATCGACAAAAAAGTAGATAGATAAATAAAAATAAAAATAGTAATAATAATAAATGAAGAAAAAAATAATATATAATATATAAAATTAAAAATGTTTTGTGCTTTTTGCCTTTTTTTCCCTCCTGCACTGGCACAGTAAATATTGGGGTCCTTCGCAAAGGAATTCACTTGGTCTAAGCGCTGTGGGGTTTCTCCACCATTGGGGTATATTGTCACAGGATTTACTATAGACTCTGTTCAGGTTCATTTACTCTCCCGGTGGTGCTATTGTGGTGTTTGGAAAACTTCTGCTCCATCCTGGCTGATGAAATAAGACCTCTGTATCTAGAGATCTCATTATCTGCACAGGTCCAGGAGTGGGACTTATGATGAAGTCTTTGTGGTTCTAGAAGTTCTGTTCACTCAGTGTCATTTAATCCATCTTCTGTGGTTGGTGGTGTTGGGCTTTGCACTAATCCAAGGATGGAACCTAAGATAGCGTCTTTCATTGTGTTTCAAGAAGCCCCATTCCATTGCGATTGTCTCAGCCAGACCTTTGGAACTGGGGATTATGGTTGTTGTGTGGGTCGTAGATCAAACCCTAGACTAGGGCTTTTTTGTTGGTCCCAAGATACATTCAGTCCAATCATGGTTCTATTAGCCAGTCATCTGTAAATCGCGATCTTGGCTTTTGGACTGACCAAAGGTTGACAAGTCTTATACTTAGCTGGTGAGGTAGGATAACCTGTTCTTAGGTCAAGTTGTTCCCATATTCTTTGTTGTCAGGATATCATATTAGAGCTGGCACTGGTTGGTGGCTCAGCAGTATTAAGGATATCCCTGATGGGATTTGTTTCCTGTAGCTGTTGTGAAGAACTGTGTCGATTCTATGTCTGGGATCCAGTGTTCAAGGCTGGACGGATGGTGTCTAATAATCTGAGGTCTAAGTTGGGTCTGAGTGACATATTTTCAAGGTGGGAGATATCCCTGTATTGTAAACAAGTATGAGTTCTTATCTCTAGTAGAAAAGAGCTCTTTTTTATATGTAAGATTTCCCCCTTTTATTAGTGTGCCTTTGTGGGGAGAAATGGTGCCACTTTATATTGTTGGTGCATTTGGGGGTGGACAGAGATGAAAACAGAAACAGGTCCCACATCCAAACAAGATAAAAATAGGAATAAAAGTATATGTGCTCACATATGTATATGTAGAACAAACATTTAAAAAAATGAATTAACAAAATAATTAAAGGAACCAAGTGATGCATGAGACTACTTTACTTTTGGGGAAAAGCAGGTAAAGAGGTGGTGCAATACCGGTCTTATACTTATGTTGAAATTATAGGTTTCCCCATTGTCTTTTGTGATTTTCTTGTGGTGTGTGGGTTCCCAGGCACCTTTCTATCACTCCCCCTGACCTTCTTGAGATTGACAAAGGATTTGTGGCAGGGCGGTCTTGTAAGAGTTCTTGCATTGGATACTTTTATTGCTAAGTCCTGTTTTAAGTAACAGTCCACAGTAGGGAGATTTGGTAGGGAGGGCCGTGCAGCATGAGTCCGCAGGGGAGTTGGTTGGCTTTTATTGTGAGGGGCGAGGTGTGGGTTTGACTGGGTGTCCCTCCACTTTGGTGCTGGGTACTGGTTTGTTGGGGTAGGAGGTCAGTCTTGATGCCTAATGGATTAAGAACTAAGGGTGAAGCATTTTAGTATGGTGGGAGGTCTGGATGGGATTGAGGGGTGAAGGGATAGTTGGATTTTCAAGGGGGGGAAGGGGAAAGTATATGGAAGGGGTAGGAAAGAAGAAAAGAGAAAATACATTAGAAAGAAAGGGGGAAAAGAAAAGAAAAAAGAGAAGAGAAGAAAAGAAAAAGAAAAAAATGTAGTGAGAAGAAAGGAGAAAATGGCAAGAAAATGCTAGTTTGCTGGAATGTGTCCCATTTGTTTATGTTCTAAAGTTCTTGCCATTGGTGCTACATCCTCGAAGACCTTTTTGATATATAGGTCTTCGAGTGTTCTGCCTATTTTATTCTCAATAAACTTTATAAACTCGGGTCTGATTTCAAGGTTTTTGATCTATTTTGAGTTGACTTTTGTATAAGGAGTGAGTATGGGTTAATTTTCACTTTCGTACATGTGGTTTTCCAGTTGTACCAACACCATTTGTTGAATAGACTTTCTTTGTTCATTTCAAGTTCTTGCTTCTTTTATCAAATATTTGTCGGCTGTATATAAGGGGTTTATGTCTGGGAATTCCATTCTGACCCACAAGTCTGAGGTCCTCTCTCTGTTCCAGTACCATGCTGTTTTGATCACTATGGCTTTATAGTATAGTTTTAAGTTAGGCAAGGAGATGCCCCCCAGCTTCTTGTCTTTCACTATGTGTTTGGCTATCCTGGATCTTTTGTGGTTCCAGATAAATTTTGTGATTGATTGTTCTAATTCTTTAAAGAATAATGTCTGAATTTGGATAGGGATTGCATTAAATCTATATAGTAGTTTGGGTAGGATAGTCATTTTGACTATGTTAATTCTACCTGTCCATGAGCATGGGATGTTTGTCCATTTCCTTAGATCCTCTTCAATTTCTTTCTGAAGTGTTTTGAAGTTTCCCTGGTATAGCGAAACTTACACTTCCCTTGTAAGGCTGATTCCTAGGTATCTGATATTTTTCGATACTATTTTAAATGGAATTGTATTTTTAATCTCTTTGTTTCCTGGACTTCGTTTTTTATGTATAGAAACACTACTGTCTTTTGTGTATTGACTTTGTATCCAGCCACTTTGCTGTATTTGTTAATTGTTTCTAGGAGTTTTACTATGGACTCTTTAGGGTTTTCGATGTATATCATCATATGGTCTGCAAATAGAGATAGTTTGAGTTCCTCTTTCCCAATTTGGATTGCATTGTTTCCCTTCTCATCGGATTGCTAAGGTTATATTGAATACGAGTGGAGAGAGTAGACAAACTTGCCTAGTTCCTGATCTTAGTGGGAATGCTTCTAGCTTCTCCCCATTAAGTATAATGTTGGCTGTAGGCTTTTCATAGATAGCTGTAACTATCTTGAGGAAGGTTCCTTCTAATCCTATTTTGCTGAGTGTCTTTAACATGAAGTGGTGTTGGATTTTTTCAAACGCTTTCTCTGCATCGATTGATATGATCATGTGGTTTTTGTCTTTCTTGTTGTTGATGTGATGTATAATGTTGATTGATATGCGTATGTTGAACCAACCTTGCATTCCTGGTATAAAACCCACTTAGTCATGATGTATGATCTTTTTGATGAAGTGCTGGATTCAGTTTGCTAAGATTTTGTTGAGTATCTTTGCATCTATGTTCATTAGTGAGATTCATCTATAGTTTTTGCTCTTGGTGGTGTCTTTGCCATCTTTGAAATGAGTGTGATATTAGCCTCATAAAAGGAATTGGGGAGGATTCCCGTTTTTTTTCTATGGTTTGGAAGAGCCTATGGATAAGTGGTAGTAGGTCTTCTCAGAATGTTTGGTAGAATTCACCTGTAAATCCATCTAGGCATGGGCTTTTTTTCTTAGGGAGTCTCTTAATTACATCTTCAATTTCCTCTGAGGTGATTGATTTGTTTAGGCTTTCTAGTTCTTCCTTTTCCAGTCTCAGAAGATGGTATTTTTCCAAGAACTGTTGATTTCTACTGGGTTCTCTAGCCTAGCTGAGTATAGTTGTTCATAGTATGATCTCATGATATTTTGTATTTCTTGGGGTTCTGTTTTAATCTCTCCCCTTTCATTTGTGATCCTACTGATTTGGGTGTTTTCCCTCTTTTTTTGGTGAGTTTTGCCAGTGGTTTGTCTATCTTGTTTATTTTTTTCGAAAACCAATTTCTGGTCTCATTGATTTTTTGTATTGTTTTCTTAGTTTCTATGTTGTTTATTTCTGCTCTGGTTTTTATTATTTCTTGCCTTCTGGTTGTGGTTGGATTTCTCTGTTGCTGTTGTTCCAATTCCTTGAGGTGATCGTTTAAACTGTTGATTTTGTCATTTTCCTGTTTCTTGACATAGGCCTGCATTGCTATCAGTTTCCCCCTAATTATTGCTTTTGCTGTGTCCTACACATTTTGACAAGTTGTCTCTTAATTATCATTTGTCTCAAGGAATCTTTTTATTTCTTCCTTGAGTTGTTCTTTGATCCAGCTCTTGTTGAGCAGCATGTTATTTAATCTCCAGGTGTTAGTTTTTCTCCATTGCTTCTTCTTGAAGTCAATTTTGACCTCTGTTGCATAGTGCTCTGATAGGGTACTTTTAATAATCCTTACATTTGTGGTCTTATATAGGTTGGCTTTGTATCCTAAGATATGGCCTATTCTGGAGAAGGTTCCATGTGGGCTTGAGAAGAATGTGTATTCTGCTTTCTGGGGATGGTGGGCCCTATATAAGTCTATTAGCCCTAGATCTTCTAATTTTTTATTTAGAGCTCTTATTTCTTTGCTATTTTTCTGTTTGGTGGATCTGTCCAGTGGTGATAGTGGAGTATTGATGTCCCCTACTATTATCACATTTCCCTTCATGTGTTTCTCCTGGTTTGCGAGCAATTGCCTCACATATTTTACTGGCTCTATAGTAGATGCATAGATATTGACCAGGGTTTGTACCTCTTGATCTAATGTTCCCCTGATCAGTAAGTAGTGACCCTCTTTGTCTCTGATCACTTTCTTGAGGTCGAATGCAATTTGGTCTGATATAAGAATGGCTGTCCCTGCTCTTTTTTGTTTTCCATTGGCCTGAATAATTACTTTCCATCCTTTTATTCTAAGCCTGTGCTTATCCTGTAATTAGGTGTGTTTCTTGCAGAAAGCAGAAGTCCGGTTTATTTTTCCTAATCCAGTTCTCTACTATGTGTCTTTTAATTGGAGAGTTTAGTCCGTTAACATTTAGGGAGATTATTGAGAGAGAGGAATGTTGTGTAGTTGTGTTGTGTGAAGTGGTTGTTGTTAAGATCGGGCGTTTGGATTGTGTAATTTGTCTCTGAGTAGGTCATTTAGGATCGGCTTTGTATGCACAAATAGTTCAATATCATTCTTGTTTGAGAATGGTTTTAGTCTGCCCTCCCATATGAATGATAGTTTTGATGGGTATTGGACCCTAGGTTGGAAATTTCTTTTATTCAGTCGTTTAAATATATCATTCCACTGTCTTCTTGCTTGAATTATCTCAAATGGGAGACCTGGTTTGATTCTTATGTCCCTTCCTTTGTACTTGAGGTTTTTTTCCTCCCTTATTGCTTTAAGGAGTTTATTTTTCTCTTTTTTTTTTTTTTTGCCATTTGGATTACTATATGTCTTGGTGTTGGTTTATTAGGGTCTATTTTATTAGGGACTCTCTTCAGTTCCTGGATTTGCACTGAAGTTTCTTTCCAGAGGGTGGGAAATTTCTCTCCTATTATTTCCCTGACTACTTGTTCTTCTCCTTTCACTATTTCCTCCCCTTCTGTTATACCCTCAATTTTAAGATTGTTTCTTTTGTTCTTGTTCATTCATTATTGGACTTTTCCTTCCAGTGCTTTGCCTTTTATTTCTTTGTTTGTTTCTTGATCATTTTTTGTTTGCAGTTTTCCTTAGAGTTCCTCAATGTGCTTCTCCAACTCTGTGTTTCTGCTCATAAGGCTTGTTACTTTGTCTTTTAATTCCTTTAATTCTTTTTGTATGAAATCTCTCATGTTCTTTAACATTTCTTCTTTAATTGGCTGATTTGTTCATCCACATATTTCTTATACTCGGTAGCTAGTGTTTCTTTCATTTCTTTTACCAATTCTTGCATTTCCTTCCTCATGGCTGCTTTTAGGTCTCCTTACCATGGATCTGTGCATTTTCATGGAATTAGAAACTTGGTAGGGTTTGTCTCCGTATCTCCAGATATTAGAGTTCTCCTTGATTTACCCATATTTCTTTGCATTTATTGATGTGGTTTGGAGTGCTGTGCTTTCTAAATTCAGCCTGCTTTGGTCCCATGTGGCGTGGAGTTGGGTCCCTTCCCTGAGGGTGGTTCTAGAGGGGGCTCTTGGGTGAGCTCGCTGAGGTTTGGCTCCTCCTGTGCTCTTTATGTGGCCTAATCCATTGCTTTTCATTTTGCAGGTCCTCTTCTGGCCACCATGGTGGAGGGCACTGTTGAGCCTATCTCTTTCTCCTCCCCTTTGCTACCTGGATGTCAGCCTTCCTTCAGTGGGTCTTTTCAATTTCCTTCTCCTTTTTCCTGTCAGCTGATGCAGTTCCACTCCTGGCCACAATGGTTGCTGGCGCTGTTGAGCCTGGCTCTCTATCCTCTCTTCTCTTGGAGTCAAGAGCTCCGCCCCCTCCGAAACTCAGCAGAAGAAATTCTCTCTGCCAAACCTTGCGGCTGCTGCCCTCAGCCCTTAGGGAGTCCCAGGTCCACTCCAGGGCTCAGGGGGGTGGGCTGCTCTAGGTCACCCAAAGGTCCAGGTGGCCGTCCCAATCTCACCCAGTCTATTGGTCCTAGCCTGTCCCTGCAGTGCAGATTGAGTCAGGAGCAGGGTTCTCCTCACCCCTCCTATACTCCACTCGGGCTTGGGGTCCCTAAGGTGGTTGCTCGGGGTGCCGGAACCTCCGTGGGTCTAGGGCACCCACGTGGGGGGAGGGGACTCACCCAGTCCGCTCTTCGCTTTGGCTTGGGGTCCCTGGGGCTGTCTGCTCGGACTTGGGGTCCCTGGGGAAGATTGCTTGGGGTGCCAGCGACTCCACGGGTCTAGGGTGCCCACGTGGAGGGAGGGGACTCACCCAGTCCCTGGAGCAGGTTATTCGGGTTGCGGTGCCGCTGCGGGTCTAGGGCGCACACGTGGGAAGTGGGTACTCACCCAGTCCGCTCTCTGCTATGGCTTGAGGTCCCTGGGGTGGGTGGCTCGGGGTGCCGACGCCTCTGCAGGTCTAGGGTGCCCACGTGGGGGGAGGGCACCAGAGGCAATTTCTGAGCACTTAGCCAGGAGTAACCCCTGATCATCAAATGGGTTTGACCCGAAAAACCAAAAAAAATATATATATATAATCTCACATTATATCACTGTATAAAATAAGATCACTTTTATATCACTTTTAAAAATAAGTCTACTCTCAAAATCAAAAATAAAAAGGCCTTTCACAAGCTTTAAGTATTAATAGAGATCAGACCATGATAGGACAGGAGGTAAGGTGTTTGTTTGCCTTGCATATGGAGAATTTACATTGCATATAATTCTCACCACAGGGCAAAGAGTGATTCCATAAGCACAGAGCTAGAAGTATGCAGGGAGCATTTTCATGTGTAACCCACAAAAGAAAATAAACAGGCAAGTGGGGGAGAGAGAGAGAGGGTGGGAGGGAGAGAGAGAGAGGGCTAGACAAGTAAATTATTAGGCAGAATGATACAGGATTTGATATATATATATATATGTTTGTGAAATTATTCTTGCTAATTTATATATGGAAGCAATCAATGGATTAGGCTTGTCTTAGAACTATATCTTAGAATGGGTAATATAGCTCTTTTGTGGAGATACAAATGTTTGAGATTTATCAGAGAGCCACTGAAATCTTGTGAAGATCAAAAGAATTTTGTTCCAGTTCTCTTGGAGTATTTAGGTGGCAAAATAATCAGGATGTGCATTTTAAAATATCTCAAAATCAATACAATCTTTTAAACATGTGCCTAGGACCTCCAAGAAACAAGGTTGTCAAGAGAAAGTTTCTATTGAAGTTGTGGATACTATTTTCTGGTTTACCAATTGGTTTTTTTTGGGGGGGCCACACCCATTTGATGCTCAGTGGTTACTCCTGGCTATGCATTCAGAAATCGCCCCTGGCTTGGGGGGACTATATGGGACACTGGAGGATCGAACTGTGGTCCATTCCTTGGCTAGCACTTGCAAGGCAGACACCTTACACACGCCATCTCATTGGCAGTTGCTTTTTAGTTGATCAATTGTTTTTTAGATCTTTCTCATTAAGAAGTCTTTCCAAATCCCTTTGTGGTTATTATAAATTTCAGTGTAGGGTTAAAAACATAATACAATAGTCTAAGGTGCTTGTAAAAATAGTACAAAGTGTTGGTCTTGCACATGACTGACTCAGGTTTGAACCCTGAGACTCCTTATGGTCCACTGAGCCTACCAGGAGTGATCTCTGAGTGCTGAGCGAGGAGCAAGCTCTGAGTTCTGTGGAATGTGGAAAAAAAGAGAAAAATATGTCTATTCTTTATCACAGTTAATATTAAATTCCAGTTATTTATTTTATTTAAATGCATTTGTATAAGGATTATAGCTGGTGACATTTGAGTTCAGGAACTGATGCTCTGGCCATCAATCTATTCAGTCTCGGCTTTGGTGATTCTTGGGTACCACAATGACTACCCTAAGTTGGATACCAGAGTGGTGCTTCTTGCAGCACTGGGAATCATATTCAAGACTTCATAATACTAGGTATTATCTAGTACACTAGTGTTACTCTATCACCTGTGCTATATCACCTATAGTTTCCTTGTTTACATATATATTAGTACATCATGGTTCAGGAGTGTATCATTCTAAATCAACCAACCTCTGTAGAGACTACATTTAAGTTACCACTAAAATTTAATTATATTTTATTTTACCCATGAAATTGATCCACAAACAAGAAGGGGTTGGGTAGGTTAGGTAAAGAGTATCTTTCTTCACACATTGCTATAGCTTAGGTAGCATGGTTACAATAGCATTAGTATTTATATCCATGTACAAGTTTACAGTTCCTGACCACCATCAAATTTGCCAAGCCCTCCATCAATATTTCTATGCACTGTTTTTGGTAATTTAAATTTTTAATTCAAGACTACTTCTTCACTTATTCTTACTCATACACCCGGTTTTTAAATTATCTTTATACTCTAACATCAAATATTTAGTAGATACAAATCCATGTAGGGTGAGAGGCTGTGCAATTTGAGGAATGGGGATTCTTACGTTCTGCTTTCATACAGCTCCCATGATCTTCTGGTTTCAGAAGATCAAAGACCATGTTCTAGCCCTTTAATTTATAAAGGAAAAGTCAGGCAAATACTCAGGGTGGAGTTCTCTTTTGCCTTAATGTGAACCTCTAACAAATTCCATAAACTCCTCAAAATTTGAAGGATGCAAATAAAATCAAGTTTTATTTATTCCCAGAGAATCCAGCCACAAAATCCTGAAGTTCACTTGAAGCCAGAGAAAGTTAGTAATTTTCTCCATGTTTATTTCTTTCCTATTTTCTTAAGCACTTGCTATATTGTGCACCAACTAGGAACAGAATGTTCTCCATTGCCGAAAACCAACCTAGCTAGGCAAACACTCATGTCATTAATTTCATGGCTTAGAAAACATTCTTTGAAGTATTCATTTTACAATGTTGTTTGGAAGCAGAATTTAGATTGTTGGTAAAAAGGTAAACATCATGTAAAATTAAATGATAAGAGGAGAAATAATCTTTGCCATGTATAAAATTGTTATCTTGATAGGAATGCTTAATAGGAATTCCCCATCAAACTGCTAAAAACCAGATAGAGGATTGTTCAACCAAACAAGTACCAAACTCTTGGCAATGCTAATATTTCAGAATTAGGGCTATTACTCTGGTGGTGAGGCCTTCCAGTTTTTCTTTTCATCTACCAAGTTTTTCAGTTCTGTCATTTCTGTTTGAGGTTTTCTTATTTCGACTCATACACTCATAAGCATTATTGGCTGTTCGTTCCAAGGTTTATTTGAGTTCCTTAAAATTCTTTACATTTTTTCTCTAAAGTCCTTATGCTCTCATAAGCTTAAATTCGTGGGTGATAATAGATGGGTCGTCAGAAATACCATCTTCATTCTTAAGCATGACTAGGTTCTGTAATGCTTTCCATGCAACACATGGTGACCAAAACAGTGTAGTGATTTTTTTTATGTGTTGAAGTGAAATTCATTAACTAGAATAAATGTACCACTCCAGAGAAAGACAGGTCAGAGTGCCCTGGCCTGGAGTGAAAATGGCAATTTTGAGTATAGAGATGCTTTATAAAGGTCTCCCCATTTTATTACTTTTCCTCAAACAAAACCATATAACTTGAACTATCTAGTCCTGCCTCCCAATTAGAGAGGGAAGTAATGAGGTACCAAGACCAAACAGTTATAAGATCACTAAGTAGTAAACTAGACACAGAGGGAACCACTCTTTCTAACAGCCCCTGGGGTGAGGGTGGAGGATATGGGAGGCAGGATGGGAACGGAGGTGAAGGGAGGACAATTCTGTGATGGGAATTTCCCTGATTCAATATTACTATGTACCTAAAATATTACTGTGAACGATATGTAAGCCACTATGATTAAAATAAAATTATATTAAAAAAGGTCTCTCTCTTTTAGTTTCTTGGGTCTTTGTGGCTGGGTAGAGCCCAAATATGATTGGAAGACACCCTCTCCTTGTCCTAGGGTTTCTTTTCTCTCAAGTTTTATGGACATAGAGGTGAAAATGGCTCTTATAGATCACAAAGAGGACCTTACTGAAGAGACCTGATACTAATAATTGACTGTTTTGAAGAATATCTAGAGTGAGTGATTCATTTTCATTCATTTCTGAGACTAATAATTTCTTATTTATTTTCCCCCATTTTGTTTTTGTACAGCTCATCATTTTTATTGACCTTTCACAAACATTTTGATTTCAATTTTTTGTGGGCTTGGTTTTTGCACCACACTCAGATGTTTTATTTTATCCTTTTAATTTGATTCCAAATTTGCTATTTAGTGTTCTTGATTAACTAGGGCTTGTCGTGTGCTTTGAAAAATTCTTAAAGGTATCATTTTGCTTTCATCATCCATTTGTAAAAAAACAGGATTTCAGGTTATGGATATTTATCTAAAATACTTTAATTATAATGTTTAAAAGTATGTAATAAGAAAAATATAATGTTATATATTGACGCACTAAAAATGCCATGTTATTCCTTTGTTCTTATAGTAAAATTAATTATATTGTGCCAGAAGAATAAACTTTTACATTAAAATATAATTTAAAAAATGAATGAAGGGCCAGAGATATAACACAGAGGGTAGGGTGTTTGCTTTGCACGTGGCTGACCTGGGTTCAATTCCAGCATCCCATACTAGCCTTCCCAAAAGTCGAGCTATTTATGAGTGCAGAACCAGGAGTAACCCCTGAGGGTTGCTGGATGTGATCTCAAAACCAAAATATAAATAAATAAATAATTAAAATGAGGAAAAGAGATCTAGCTCAGAGTAAACCCTTGCTTATATCATAAGTCATGCATTCAATTTCTGACACTGCAAAAATATAGTAAATTATATTAATAATTATTATAATATAATTATAATTATATTAATGTAATATAAGAATATTAAAAATAGTAGGTAAAAGCTAAAATACATAAAATAGAGACACAAAGTTTTGAATTTGCTAAAATTATATCAAGATGAATCAGTGTGATACCATGTCTATGTGTCATTTTTCCCTCCTAGAGCCCTCCCCTCCACGTGTCATATTTTTAATCAATACTAGCGTATCTGAGCACATGCAATATACAATTCTTTCGTACTGTTTCTGGACAAACCTAGTAATATTCAAGTGTTTCATCTGACTTCATGTTCAGGAGACTGATCGAGGTCTGGTGACAAAACATGATTGGCCATATGTCAAAAGGCTAGGGACTGAGATCTTCAAATGCAGGATGGTGCTGTGCTATTCCAGAAGGCAGAGATACTCAAAATAAACTGAAAAGTAAAGGCAGTTCCCTAAAATATAGATGAGGGCAGAGACCACATGATGAACTTCCAACAAATTTTCCTGCAAACTTCAAGCATATTTGGATTACGGGGTAAAAATGTGCTCAAGAAGTTAAAAGACTGGGTGTGAGAGATGTTAGAGTGAGGTTATATGTTGGTTTTGACATTGTGATTTTTCCTTTTATTGTTTAATTTTAATTTTTTTTTAAAATTCAGCGCTCTGATTTACAGAGTCCTGTCATCCTTATGGAGGAATTTAGAGGTGGTTTAGATAGTGTAAGGGGTCTAATTTCTATATAGTATTGTCCTACAGAAGATTAACTCTGGGATCCCAAATGCAAAGCACATGCTATAGTCTATGAGCAGGCCTGCTTTTCTGTTTTGGGATTATGCATTTAGAAAGAATTTCTGGAAAAAAATTAACTAAATCCACCTATAAAATATCTCCTTATTGTTGATCCTTGGCAGTGCCTTCCCTACATATTCTCAGGGAGTAGATAAATGTTTCCTCTCAAACAATGCCACATTTCCTTGGAGCTCTGTAGAGTGTCCAAATACTGATCACTTTGAACTTCTGCTTCCAGGACTGAGTGAATTCTGTGCAAATATGCCAGGACTCCAGCAATGACTTATGTATACTAGGTGACACCCATTATAGGTGATGTCTATACCGTGAGGTTTAGCATTTTTAAGGCAGTTGTTTCTATGAAGGATTTTCCTTCAAACTTTGACATTGAGTTTGTGTATTCTGACTGTTCAGATGTGTTTGCTATAGGCAGAAAGTATTGGATTAATTAGCTTCTCTGATCCATTTTGCCACTCTGTGTCTCGTTTTTGGTACATTTAGTCCATTGATGTTGAGAGAGATTACTGTCATGAGATTTTGTGACATCTTTTTGTAAATGTTGTGTGTGTGCCTCCCAATTGGGAGGGGAATAAGGGAGGAACAAAGACCAAATAGGTGTAAGACCACTAAGTAGTAAGTTAGGCACAGAGGGGACCACTTATTCTAGCAGCCCCCAGGGGTAAGGGAAGAGGATATGGGAAGAAGGACGGGAACGGAGGTGGAGGGAGGACAATTCGGTGATGGGAATTCCCCTGATTTTATGTTAATATGTACCTAAAATATTATTGTCAATGATATGTAAGCCACAATAATTAAAATAAAAATGATATTAAAAAAAGTTGTGTGTGGGAGGGTTACTTGCCTTAAATTCAACCCTTTTATTCTTTTAAGGTTGGTTTTGAACCTGAGCCATAGTTTATCTGTGAAGCTATGTATCCTTGCATCAAACCTGAATGAAAGCATGCTTGAATTAATTATTCTTATTGAGGCATTCATTTTGTTGAATTTTAATCGCTATATTCCACCATTGCCTTTGGGCCTGGAAGGTTGCTTGTGATAAGTCTTCTAGTAAATCTTAAGGATGCTACTTTGTATGTAATTTTCTTTTTTGATCTTGCTGTTTTCACTATTCTATATTTATGTGTACTTTTCATCATTTTGACTAGGATGTGTCTTGGGTGCTTTTCTTTAGATTTCTTTTAGCAGGTTCACTTTGCGCATTTAGGATGTGGATGTATACACTCTTAAATTCTAGGAACTTCTCAACAATGATATCTGACTGTTTAGTCTTCATGGGGGTTTTATTACTGGGTCTCTGGGATTCCAATGATGCTTTTGTTGTTTCTATTGAATTTATCTCAGAGTTGTTTGTTGTTGTCTGTTTGCTTTTTTTTGCTGTATTGTTTGCTTGTTTTAAGAAATTTTTCCATCTTTTGTTAATTTATTTTAAGGCTTTTTTTAACCTCTTCTGGTGCATAGAGTGCTATGTAGTTTATTTTCCTGCTCATTAATTCTGTTCTCAGCAGCTGTTACTCTGCTGGTGAGGTGTTTTTTTGTTTTTTTTTTTTTTCTTTTTTCTTTTTTTAGTTCTTAATTTTATCTACTGACTTTTTCAGTCCTGTAATTTGTTTGAAGTTTTATCATTTCTACTCTCAGATCTTCTTGAGTCTTATTGACTGTTCCTTCCATGCTTTCTTTGACTTATTTGAATATTTCCCACATTTCCTCTCTAAAGTCCTTATCAAAGAGGCTATATAGGTGGTTGATGCTAGTTGAGTTCTAAGAGCTACCATTTTTATTCTCTAAACCTGCTGGGGGTTCTGTGTTGTTTTCCAATTTTGACTTTTGCAGTGTGGTGTTTCTTAGATGTTGTTCTGAGACTCATTTTATGGAAGAAATGAGTGGGTCCAGAGCAGATCGAGTTCTTATCACTGAGCCAATGTGACTTCTTCCCATCATAGGCTGGCTGCATTACCTTATCATGTATTACATATAGAGCTTAGGGTCCCAAAGATTATAGCAGTAGGAATACATTTGGCATATGCAAACCTTTAGCAGCTTAGGTCTTAGAAGAAAATGTTTCAGAAGTTCCTTTTACTTTATTGATTGGTTGCTTTTCTCACATAGACTTTTATGCATTCCTTGCTTATGGAATTTATAGAATTCTGAATTTGTACTATTTATTATTTTTGGTGTTTATTTATAATAGATTGGCAATAATTTATTGACTATAGCAATAAATTGAAGCTATATAAAAATGTCTTATTTCTAAGAGGCATATTCTGAAACTTTAAAATATATAATGATTATCTCCATATAATCTTAAAATTATAAACACATGCTATTAATAGAGTAGCTAATATGTTAATACATTTCAAATCTAAATGATTTGAATGAAATGTTATAAATTTATTTTCATTTTTCTTAATGTTACAATTTTATAAGAAATTAAATAATTATAGATTTTCTGATGAACAATTTAGTGAAATGGCTTTTCTGGCTCTATGCTCAGAAATTGCGCCAGGCAGACTAAGGGGACCATATGGGATGCCGAGATTTGAACCACTATCCTTCTGCAAGCAAGGCAAATGCCTTACCTCCATGCTATCTCTCTGGCCCCCTGATTTTATTTTTCTATGAATATTTATTTTTAAAAACATTAGTCATCATAAAATTATAAATTTATCCATGAATGTATTCAGGTTCTTGTTCTAAGTGGTGCTATAAATTATCCTTTTATGATTAACATTTGAGCAATTAATGACAAAAATAAATTTTAAAAAGGAAAAATATACCTATGACTGAAATTTTAGTACCCCCTAAGAATTTCTTCTTTGTGGCCTTTAGTTGATTTAAAAAAATAAGAAAGTCAATTCCCTAGAGTGATTCCTCCAATGCAGTTTTTACTGGTCTGTCATACTGGTACCAAATGAATCCTTATTATCCTGATGCAGCAGGCTTCTAACCCTTTACTTCTTCTTGGGTGGGGCAGAAAAACCTTGGATTATGTCCTAACTCAACTGTTAGTCCTCAGTTGATGCAATGTTTTCTCCTGAGGAGGTTAGTGTATAGTTCAGAGTATCATACGTTTCTATGACAAACCATTTTAAAGACATGAAGTTCAGACTGAGAGTAATTTCATAGAAGAAAGTAATATCCTCTGGTTTTGTTTTACTTTATTTTTTGTTTGTTTTTGATATTATCTCACTTCTCTTTTTTCTTCCACTTTTTTCTTTCTTTTTTACTTTTGTGGATATTATTTGGTGATTCTTTTTCTTTCTATTTTAGTAGTTGATACCAAGTTTTTTCTTCTCTTTTCCTTAACCTTTTTATCTCCAACAGAATAGCATAACTTGAATCATTTAGCCTCATAAATTGAGGGGGGGAAAAGAATGATACCAGGACCAGTCATATGAACACGTAGTGTAAATAAAAAAGTAACTAGACTGGAACACCAAATAGAATAGATACCCAACCTATAACAAGCTGTAAGGTGGAGACCAGTTACACTAGGATTCTGGGGGGTAAAGAAGGGATATGTGAGAAACAAGCTGGGAACAGGAGTGGAGGGAGGACAACATTGGTGGTGGGAAAGCCCTTCATTCATGTCACTATGTACTGTAAATAATTCTGTGTAGTGAACTTCAGTCACAATAAAAAAGAAAGTAATATTCTCAATGGGTAGATGAAGAACTCAAGATCTAAAAATAGGGCTCCCTGTGTGTGACACCAGGCGGGGAAAATCCGCGAAAGTACACTGGCCCAGTGGGGCTCAGCTGTGAAAGACTGAGTGTGACCTGTCTATGTCTGTCTACTGTCCTCTTGCGTGAAACTCTTGCGAGTGGGGCAAAAAGAGCCTCCAGAAACCTCGCTCGCCCAGACGCCATTTTCAGGGAGGGACTTCAGAGCATAAAAACCGGCTAACCTTTGCAAAAGCTGGCTCCCTGTGTGTGACACCAGGCGGGGAAAATCCGCGAAAGTACACCGGCCCAGTGGGGCTCAGCTGTGAAAGACTGTGAGTGTGACCTGTCTATGTCTGTCTACTGTCCTCTTGCGTGAAACTCTTGCGAGTGGGGCAAAAAGAGCCTCCAGAAACCTCGCTCGCCCAGACGCCATTTTCAGGGAGGGACTTCAGAGCATAAAAACCGGCTAACCTTTGCAAAAGCTGGCTCCCTGTGTGTGACACCAGGCGGGGAAAATCCGCGAAAGTACACCGGCCCAGTGGGGCTCAGCTGTGAAAGACTGTGAGTGTGACCTGTCTATGTCTGTCTACTGTCCTCTTGCGTGAAACTCTTGCGAGTGGGGCAAAAAGAGGCTCAGAGGAGCACGGCCGCTCCGCTTCGCTACGCGGCCGTGCACTCTTTCTAAGGAAAGAACTCCATTGCAACAAGAAGGAAAAATCACACTAAGAATGGCGCTATATCACAGAAGCAAACATTCCTCTCTGGACTGTCTTCTCTGTTGCATGCTCGGGCCTAAGATTTGACCCAGTGTGAGGCTTCATCCACGGAGGACTCCCCTCCCATAGAGGCAAGTCAGCCCATCCAGAAAGGGAGGAGCCAGAGGAGTGTGCTGCCTACATCATATAGACAATGAATACCACTACAACACGTAGAAAAACCCACAATACAAGTGTGACAATGGGAAAACAATGCAGGCCAGCATCAGACATAGAGAATGAAGATGACAATTCTGAGGACCAGATAATGACTGAACAACTAATCAACCTCTCAGATAAGGACTTTAGACTAGCAATATGGAAGGTGCTCAACAGACTCCAAGAAACCATGGATCGAGTTGAACAGAACACTAATAAGAACCAAGAAAATATGAAGGCAGAAATGACAAAACTCCAAACTGAAATAACATGTCAACTAACAGGACTGAAAAAGTCAGTAAACGAAGTGAATGACAAAATGGATAAGCTCTGGGACAGGGTATCAGAAGCTGAGAATAGACTTGGTGCTGTGGAAGATGAGATACATAACAATTCCATACAGCAGGAGAGATTGGACAAAAAATTTAAAGCAAATGAGCAGACAATGGAAAAATTAGTCAAAGAATGGGAACAGAGAAAATAGAAGTCTATGATAAGATCAACAGAAACAACTTAAGAATCATTGGAGTCCCAGAGACCCAGGAAGAAAATTTCCAGGAAGAATCAATGGTCAAGAACATCATTAAAGAGAAACTTCCAAAGCTAAAGAATATATGTGATCAAATCCTGCATGCCCGAAGAGTACCAACCAAAAGAGACCCCAGAAAAACCACCCAAAGACACATCCTAGTTACAATGACAAATCCCACAGATAGAGACAGAATTCTGAAAACAGCAAGATCAAAAGGGGAAATCATGTTCAAGCAAGCTTCCCTGAGATTTACAGCAGACCTGTCACCAGAAACGCTCAATGCCAGAAAGCAGTGGTGGGATATTGTGACAAGACTGAATGAAATGAATGCTTCACCCAGAATACTATACCCAGCAAAACTCACTTTCCGGTTTGATGGAAGAATACATGGTTTCACAGACAAAAAACAGCTCAGAAACTTCACAGACACAAAACCAGTCTTAAGAGAAAAACTGAAAGACCTAATCTAAGACAAGACTACCCAAAAGACACACCAAATTTTGAAATAAAGATGGCGTTAAATCCCAGGACAATTCTTTCTCTCAACGTCAATGGACTAAATGCACCAGTTAAGAGACACAGAGTGGCTAAATGGATCAAAAAACTCAATCCAACCTTCTGCTGCCTACAAGAAACGCACCTGAATAGTCAGAACAAACATAGACTCAAAATAAAAGGCTGGAGAAAAGTTATCCAAGCAAACAACACCCATAAAAAAGCTGGAGTGGCCATACTAATATCAGATAATGCAAACTTTATACTCAGGAAGGTTGTAAGGGACAAAGACGGACATTTTATATTAATCAAGGGGTACGTGGAGCAGGAAGAATTCACTCTCCAAAACATATATGCACCGAATGAGGGGCCAGCAAAATATTTAATACAACTGTTGACAAATCTGAAAAATAATATCAACAACAACACAATAATTGTGGGGGACCTTAACACGGCTTTGTCAACACGGGACAGGTCAACCAGACTGAAACCCAACAAGAATATACTAGACCTGAGGAGAGAAATGGAAGAAAGAGGCCTAGTGGATATATATAGGACACTCCATCCCCAGAAACCTGGATACACATTCTTCTCCAATGTACATGGGACATTCTCCAGGATAGACTACATGCTGGCACATAAAACATACCTCCATAAGATCAAGAGGATAGAAATTTTGCAGACTACCTTCGCTGACCACAAGGCTCTGAAATTATTTGTGAACTCTAAAGGGACTCAGAAGAAACACTTTAACACCTGGAAGTTAAACAGCCTCATGCTCAATAACCAGTGGGTCCGAGATGAAATCAAGGAGGAAATCAAAAGGTTCCTGGAAACAAATGACAATAAAGACACAAACTCTCAGAACTTATGGGACACAGCAAAAGCAGTACTGAGAGGAAAATTTATAGCTTTGCAAGCACACATCAGGAAGGAAGAAGGAGCTTACCTGAGTAGCTTAATGACACAGCTAATAGAACTAGAAAATGCTCAACAAAAGGACCCAAGAATAGGAAGACAGAAGGAAATAACAAAGCTGAGAGCAGAAATCAACGAAGTGGAAACTCAAAAAACAATCCGAAAGATCAACGAAAGCAGAAGTTGGTTCTTTGAAAAAATAAACAAGATTGATAGACCACTGGCAAACCTAACAAAGAAAGAGAGAGAGAGAAACTTGATAACTCGTATCAGGAATGAAAAAGGAGAGATCACTACTGATATGACAGAGATTCAAAGGGTAATCAGAAACTACTTTGAAAAACTCTACGCCACTAAAAATGAGAACCTGGAAGAAATGGATAAATTCTTGGACTCTTATAATCTTCCATGGTTGAAGGAAGAGGATGTAGCATATCTAAACACCCCCATCACCATTGATGAAATTAAAACAGTAATCAAATGTCTGCCGAAAAACAAAAGCCCAGGTCCAGATGGATTCACTAATGAATTCTATCAAACTTTCCAAGAGGAACTACTGCCAATCTTGGCAAGACTCTTTCATGAAATTGAACAAACAGAAACACTTCCAAATAGCTTTTATGAAGCCAACATCACCTTGATACCTAAACCAGACAGAGACGCTACCAAAAAAGAAAATTACAGACCAATATCACTGATGAATGCAGATGCAAAGATCCTCAACAAAATCCTGGCAAATAGGATTCAATGCCTCGTTAAGAAGATCATCCACTACGATCAAGTAGGTTTCATCCCAGGAATGCAAGGCTGGTTTAACATCCGTAAATCTATCAACATAATACACAACATCAATAACAAGAAAAATAAAAACCACATGATCATATCAATAGATGCAGAGAAAGCATTTGATAAGGTCCAACACCCATTCTTGATCAAAACTCTCAGCAAGATGGGAATGGAGGGAACCTTCCTCAATATAGTGAAGGCCATCTACCACAAGCCAGTGGCAAATATTATCCTCAATGGAGAAAAACTGAAAGCCTTTCCTCTAAATTCTGGCACAAGACAAGGCTGTCCTCTCTCACCACTCCTATTCAACATAGCACTGGAAGTACTTGCTATAGCGATTAGGCAAGAAAAGGATATCAAGGGAATCCAGATAGGAAAGGAAGAAGTGAAGCTCTCACTGTTTGCAGATGACATGATACTCTACTTAGAAAACCCTAAAGACTCTATCAAAAAGCTTCTAGAAACAATAGACTCATATAGCAAGGTGGCAGGCTACAAAATTAACACACAAAAATCAATGGCCTTTCTATATACCAATAGTAATAAGGATGAAATGGACATTAAGAAAACAACCCCATTCACAATAGTACCACACAAACTCAAATATCTTGGAATCAACTTGACTAAATATGTGAAGGACCTATACAAAGAAAACTATAAAACTCTGCTCCAAGAAATAAGAGAGGACACACGGAAATGGAAACACATACCCTGCTCATGGATTGGCAAGATTAACATCATCAAAATGTCAATACTCCCCAAGGCATTATACAGATTTAATGCCATCCCTCTAAAGATACCCATGACATTCTTCAAAGAAGTGGATCAGACACTTTTGAAATTCATTTGGAACAATAAACACCCTCGAATAGCTAAATCAATCATTGGGAAAAAGAATATGGGAGGAATTACTTTTCCCAACTTTAAACTGTACTACAAAGCAAAAATTATCAAAACAGCATGGTATTGGAATAAGGATAGGTCCTCAGATCAGTGGAATAGGCTTGAATACTCAGAAAATGTTCCCCAGAGATACAACCATCTAATTTTTGATAAAGGAGCAGGAAATCCTAAATGGAGCAGGGAAAGCCTCTTCAACAAGTGGTGTTGGCACAATTTGATAGCCACTTGCAAAAAATTAAACTTAGACCCCCAGCTAACATCATGTACAAAGGTAAAATCCAAATGGATTAAAGACCTCGATATCAGCCCCAAAACCATAAGATATATAGAACAGCACATAGGCAAAACACTACAGGACATTACAGGCATCTTCAAGGAGGAAACTGCACTCTCCAAGCAAGTGAAAGCAGAGATTAACAGATGGGAATATATTAAGCTGAGAAGCTTCTGCACCTCAAAGGAAATAGTGCCCAGGATACTAGAGCCACCCACTGAGTGGGAGAAACTATTCACCCAATACCCATCAGATAAGGGGCTAATCTCCAAAATATACAAGGCACTGACAGAACTTTACAAGAAAAAAACATCTAACCCCATCAAAAAATGGGGAGAAGAAATGAACAGACACTTTGACAAAGAAGAAATACGCATGGCCAAAAGACACATGAAAAAATGTTCCACATCACTAATCATCAGGGAGATGCAAATCAAAACAACGATGAGATACCACCTCACACCCCAGAGAATGGCACACATCACAAAGAATGAGAATAAACAGTGTTGGCGGGGATGTGGAGAGAAAGGAACTCTTATCCACTGCTAGTGGGAATGCTGTCTAGTTCAACCTTTATGGAAAGCGATATGGAGATTCCTCCAAAAACTGGAAATCGAGCTCCCATACGACCCACCTATACCACTCCTAGGAATATATCCTAGGAACACAAAAATACAATACAAAAACCCCTTCCTTACACCTATATTCATTGCAGCTCTATTTACCATAGCAAGACTCTGGAAACAACCAAGATGCCCTTCAACAGACGAATGGCTAAAGAAACTGTGGTACATATACACAATGGAATATTATGCAGCTGTCAGGAGAGATGAAGTCATGAAATTTTCCTATACATGGATGTACATGGAATCTATTATGCTGAGTGAAATAAGTCAGAGAGAGAGAGAAAAACGCAGAATGGTCTCACTCATCTATGGGTTTTAAGAAAAATGAAAGACACCCTTGTAATAATAATTTTCAGACACAAAAGAGAAAAGAGCTGGAAGTTCCAGCTCACCTCAGGAAGCTCACCACAAAGAGTGATGAGTTTAGTTAGAGAAATAACTACATTTTGAACTGTCCTAATATTGAGAATGTATGAGGGAAATGTAGAGCCTGTTTAGGGTACAGGCGGGGGTTGGGGGGGGAGGAGGGAGATTTGGGACTTGGGTGATGGGAATGTTGCACTGGTGATGGGTGGTGTTCCTTTTATGACTGAAACCCAAACACAATCATGTATGTAATCAAGGTGTTTAAATAAAAAAAAAAAAGATCTAAAAATATCCTATAAATAAAAAAATAAAAAAATATTTTTGATAATATTTAAAATCTCATTTATTGGCACAAAAAGTTAGCTGTAGCCAATTCATATAAATACTGAAAATTATATTGGATAATCAAAAATTGAAAGTTGTAGGCAACTTTATTGATATATTTTCAATAGAACTTTCTATTGTTAAAAACAAAATATTTGTTATTATTGAAATTATCAGTATTTTTTGTGTGCTACATAATTTTTCTGATGAGTTTTCAGTTTTATTAAAAAATTCTGGAAAGAATGAGAATGTACACCTTGTACTAGGCCTGTAATTTCATCTAAATTAAGAATTTAAAATATATTTCTACACTATTTAAATTGTCTATGAATGAGGCAGATTTTTACAAAATATCTAAAATGTAAAGAATTAAACATGGTCAAAGAGCAATTACTGCTTCCAGATTTCTCAATTTACTGAAAAAATAATCGCAAACGATATAATCAATTGGAAATTAAGAGGCATAGTGGGTAGTGATGGTACATAAAATAGCCTAATAAATAAAAAAGATACAAAGGCTTCCATTTGTTCCCTTAAGTGTGACAACAATAATTTCCTTTTATGCTCTTAAGTAATTTAACTATTGACAATTTAGCAATTATGATAAACTGTTACATTTGTTTTTTCTTTTCTTTTTTTTTGGGGGGGTCACACCCAGCAGCGCTCAGGGGCTACTTCTGGCTCTACTCTCAGAAATTACTGCTGACAGGCTCAGGGGACCATATGGGATGCCGGGATTCAAACCACCGTTCTTATGCATGCAAAGCAAATGCCCTACTCCATGCCTTCTCTCTGGCCCTTTTCCACATTTTTTTTTGAGGCAGGATATAACCGATGGTGCATAAGGGTTACTTCTGGCTCTGTACATACAACTCAGGGAATTTTATAGGATGCCAGGGATTAACTCCACATCCTGCGTTAGCCACGAGTAAATGCACTGATGCTGTGCTACCACTCTGGCCTTTGTTTTCCATATTTTAAATTTAAATTTGTACTTATGTTTTTTACAAAAACACTTTTGATTGTTTTGATTGCATTTTGTTTGTATTTGGTGGTGTTTTAGCTTATTCCTGCCTCTTGGTTCAGGGTTTACCTTCGCTTGACTCCTGCCTCTTTATTCAGGGTTTACCCCCTTCTTCTCACCTGCCTCTTTGTTCAGGATTTACTTCTGGAAACATTCAAGGAACCATATGTAGTGCCAAGGATCAAACTCTGTAAGGCAAATATTCTATTTGTTGTACAATCGTTCTGAACCTTAAAAAATTTTAATATAGACTTTTAATGTGATTACTTAACTTTACAGACACAAATTTGAGCTGTGATTATGAAAGAAGCCTAAATCCTAGGAATTTATTCATGAAAATGGAAAAGTAATTAATTGACCAAAAGCTTGACTTACCTCTATGTAAAATAACCCACAAGTTTGTTTTCAAGACTTATTTTTCTCTCACAGAAAACTTATATAGAAATCTAATAAGAAAATGTGGGGCCAGAGAGATAGCAGAGCAGTTGGGAATTTGCCTTGCATGCAGCTGATCCAGGATTGTTGGTGGTTCTAATACAGGCCTCCTATATGGTCCCTCATGCCATGCTAGGAGTGATTTCTGGGTGCATAGCCAGAAGTAAGCCCTGAGCACAACCAAGTGTGATCCCAAAACAAAACAAAATATAAAGAGAAAATATAAAATTACAAAAGAAATTAAACTGATTTTTTTTCTATAGAGGATAGAAAACACAATGAAAGAACAAAATTGACAACCTAAGCTAAACTTCTTAGAACAAGAACCAAGCAAATCAATTTTAGAAGTCTGTTCAAAACTAGGTGGTTGCATGTCTGGGGAATAATCTCTGAGTACTCAAGCTTATTCCACTAATCTAAGGGTCTGTCTTTATTCCAATACCATGTTGTTTTGGTAACAATTGCTTTGTTATACAGCTTAAAATTGGGGAAAGTAATGCCTCCCATATTCATTTTAGCAAAGAGTGCTTTAGCTATTCAAGGATGTTTATTGTTCCAAAAAATTTCATAAGTGTTTGATCCACTTCTTTGAAGAATGTCTTGGGTATCTTTATAGGAATCACATTAAGTCTGTACAGTGCTTTTGGAAGTATTGCTATTTTAATGATGTTGATCCTGCCAATCCATGAGCAGGGTATGTGTTTCCATTTCTTTTTCTTTTCTTTTCTTTTTTTTTCTTTTGTGTGTGTGTGTGTTTCCATTTCTGTGTGTCCTCTCTTATTTCTTGGAGCAGTGTTTTATAGTTTTCTTTGTATAGATCCTTCACATCTTTAGTCAGGTTGAATCTAAGATATTTGAATTCATGTGGCACTAATGTGAATGGGGTTGCTTTCTTAATGACCATTTCTTCCCTGTCATTATTGGTGTATAAAAAGGATATTGATTTTTGTGTGTTAATTTTTTAGCCTGCCACATTGCTATATGAATCTATTATTTCTAGAAGCTTTTTGTAGAGTATTTAGGGTTTTCTAAGAGTGTCATGTCATCTGAAATCAGTGAGAGCTTGACTTCTTCCTTTCCTATCTGGATTCGCTTGATATCTTTTTCTTGCCTAATTGCTATAGCGAGTACTTCCAGTACTATGTTGAATAGGAGTGGTGAGAGAGGACAGCCTTGTATTGTACCAGAGTTTAGAGAAAAGACATTTAGTTTTTCTCCATTGAGGATATTTACCATTGGAAAGAAATCCTAAATGGAGTAAGGAAAGCCTCTTTAATAAGTGGTGTTGACACAACTGGTTAGCCACTTGCAAAAAAGCAAACTCAGACTCCCTGCCAACACCATGTACGAAGGTAATATCCAAAAGAATTAAAGACCTTGATATCAGATCTAAAACTATAAGGTATATAGAACAACACTTAGGCAAAACACTCCATGACATTGAGACTAAAGGCATCTTTAAGGAGGAAACAGCACTCTCCAAACAAGTGGAAGCAGATAAACAGATGGGACTATATTAAGCTGAGAAGCTTCTGCACCTCAAAGGAGATAGTGCCCAGAATACAAAAGCCACCCACTGAGTGGGTGAAATTATTCACCCAATACCCATCAGATAAAGGACTAATATCCAAAATATACAAGGTACTGATAGAACTTTACATGAAAAAAAATCTAACCCCATCAAAAAAATGGGGAGAAGAAATGAACAGACACTTTGTAAAAGAAAAAATGCAAATGGCCAAAAGGCACATGAAAAGATGCTCCACATCACTAATCGTCAGGCAGATAAAATCAAAACAACTATGAGGTACCACCTCATGCCACAGAGATTGGCGCACATCACAAAAAATGGCAATAAGCAGTGCTGGCATGGATGTGGAGAGAAAGGAACTCTTTCATTGCTGGTGGGAATGCCGTCTAGTCCAACATTTATGGAAAGCAATATGGAGATTCCTCCAAAAACTGAAAATTGAGCTCCCATATGATCCAGTTATCCCACTCCTCGGGATATACCCGAGGAACACAAACATACAATACAAAAATCCCTACCTCACACCTATATTCATTGCAGCGCTATTCACAATAGCCAGACTCTAGAAACAATCAAGATGCCCTTCAACAGATGAGTGGCTAAAGAAACTGTGCTACATATACACAACAGAATACTATGCAGCCATCAGGAGAGATGAAGTCATGAAATTTTCCTATACATGGATGTACATGGAATCTATTATGCTGAGTGAAATTACTCCAAGGGAGAGAGATAGATTCAGAATTGTCTCACTCATCTATGGGTTTTAAAAAAAAAAGAAAGACATTTTTGCAATAATTATCAGAGACAAAAGAGATGAGGGCTGGAATGTGAAGCTCATGATATGAAGCTTACCACAAAGAGTGATGAGTACAGTTATAGAAATATCTACATAGGGCCCGGAGAGATAGCACAGCGGCGTTTGCCTTGCAAGCAGCCGATCCAGGACCAAAGGTGGTTGGTTCGAATCCCGGTGTCCCATATGGTCCCCCGTGCCTGCCAGGAGCTATTTCTGAGCAGACAGCCAGGAGTAATCCCTGAGCACTGCCGGATGTGGCCCCAAAACAAAAAACAACAACAACAACAAAAAAGAAATATCTACATGGAGAACTATCCTGACAATATGAATGAATGAGGGAAGTTGAAAGCCTGTCTCAAGTACAGGTGTGGGTGGAGTGGGGAGGAGGGAAATTTGGAACACTGGTGGTAGAAATGTTGCACTGTTGAAGGGGATGCTCATTATATGACTGCTATCAAACAGCTACAATCATATTTGTAATCATAGTGTTTAAATAAAGATAATTATAAAAAAAGAAATTTGTTAAACCCAGTTCTAAAATACTTTATGCATTTTATACAATTTCAGAGGCTTAGAAAGAAAGGACATTTTTTAAGGCAAACAATAGAAACACAAAATAATTAATAGTATTTTAAACATCTCACCAAATTTATTGGTAAGTAATAACCTACACATTTAAATCAATAATAGCAAAGACAACAATTTTCTTTAAAACTGACAAAAAAGCTTTCAGAAAAATTTAGAAATGTAGGGTTTCCTTATTCATTTATATATTCATTTATTTTCTTAGCAGACACAATCAGAACATGAAACAATAATTTTGATTTCAGAAATCCTCTTATATTCTTTCCAGTTTTCAAAATTAAATCAAACTCATAGGACATTATTCCAAATAATTTATGAAAGCCCAGCACATATTTTTGGTTTTTGAAAATGTTATAAAGTGCAAGTTAATCTATTCTCTTGCCCTTACCTTCTCTCCCAGTTGGTCAGGAGAGCTACATGTGCTGCTGACCAACACTTTATCTATGAAGACAAGTCCCATGGGCATGGTGAGGCAGGAGGAATTGTTGAAGATGGTGTCCCCACCCTTGTGATTAACTTAAACAAGAAGGAATGTGGAAACAGCAGATCCTGGAAAACTCTTACTTGAGATAGAAAACCTGGTCTTGTTTTTCTCAACAGATTACACAAGATCAGGGCCAAATGGTCTTATAATTGGGTGAGGGGAAAAAAAAGACAAAAGTTACAGTAAAACAAAACAATGTTTCTCCAGTAACTTAAAAATGTACTTTGTTAGAGTGTCACAAATAAATTTTTTTGGATCTTTTCTTGGTTCATAGCTTTATTTGCTTTTATAATACTTTTCTAGAATTAAATTTAAGTTTATTGTCATTTGATAATTAAATCTAATGGCATAAGTGGTCATTTTAATGGGCATTTGATGAAGTAAAAGAGTCAGCAATATGTTCCAAATATCTGGAAAAACAATAAGTCAAAAATATTTTATCAATGATTATATTAAATTAAGGTTATGAATATCAATAGCCAGAGAAAATATTTTCAGCTTGAATATATTTAGAAACTGGCATAGAAACTAAAAATAAATCGCCATTATTTTTTCATATTTAAAAGGCTGTTCATATTCTAGGCTTCAAACTTTCCACTGGTACATATAAAATGATATTAGTATAATACATATATAGATAGAAAACTTCATATGCTACACATAAATATATAGCTCTTATCACAAAAACTGAATTCAAGTGTCAAAATTTAATGTATGAAAAAATCTTAATATAAAAGCATAGTGTTTTATATTTTACAAAATATCTCTGTATCCATATAATCAAAACCTGATATTGTTTTGTACACATGGCAGCTGAGTAACTAAATCTTTACAGATGTCAAATAACTTAATTAAGATGAATGCAATGAGATAAAAGAATGAGTCTAAAACCATTGTGCATTCCTTTGAGGCCATTATTTTTTACATGGTTCTTACTATTCAGTTCAATCTTCAGAGCTATCAGATTAGTACTGAGCCTGTTTATTTGCTTGTAATAATGATCCAGAGTGATTACTGACTCACACACACCTCTGTCCAGTTCCTATGAACAGAATTTGAGTGATTTATTTCTTACATTATAATGCTGAATTTGCTCACTTACTCTTAGTTAGTCATAATATGTCTAGATCATTTTAACCTAATGTCAGCTTTTAATTTTTTTTATAATTTAGCCTAGTCTCCATAATGTGGGTTATGCATCGTAAATTCAGTCAGCTATTAATGTTAGTTTGTTGAATTCCTGTTGAATTTTTATCCATGGTTCCCACAGATAAGAATTGTGGGCTATATTAAAAAAAGAACATTTGGATCTGGGCACTTAAGTGGTTGATGGACTTACAGTAGTTGATAAAATTCAAGGGAAAGAAGATGATGTGTTAAACTACAAAATTGGTAGAAGGAAAGGCTAAGTGGAGGGAGAATGGAACAAAGGAATCATTCAGAACTACTTGGAAATGGCTGTAAAACTACAGGTCAAAACTATCAAAAAGGAAAGTGAGCATAAAATTTTTGCATTAGTACTCACAGATACATTCAGTCAATATATAATATGTATCAAAATAAATGGTATATGACATTTATTCAAAGGGAGTTTTGTATGGAATATAAAGTTTAGTTAGAATAGAGAGATTGATCAATGCTATCCAGGCAGTAATATCTAGACCCAGAGCTGGAAAATATGTTTCAGTTCAAAAATCATGTTTCTTTTTCTGTATCATGAAAGGCTTCAAGCAGAAAGAGCATTTTATAGTGTCACTTATGTTCAGTGAGTTGTTAGACAACCTGAAATTGTGGCCATATTGTAAATTTTTAGAAATAGGTTTAGTTAGACATGAATAAGTACCATAGAATAAAAATTGAAGATAGAGCAGCTGGTGCTGTCGTTTTTAATATATTTAGATGTAATAAAAAGTTAAAACACTGAAGATATAGAACAGTAGGTAAGGAACATGCCTTTTAGGCAACCTACATGGTCTCCTCAATGCCTTCAAGGGCAATCACTAGTTGCAGAGTCAGAGCAAAACTGGATATGGTCACAAAACAGAAAAACAAAACTAAGATAAGCAAAGAAAAGTGGAGGAAGAAAGGTGTAGAAAATTATCATTGAGGGGGTTAGGGGACACCCTATACCAGAGGCATATTCTCTAGCTTGGGGGGTGCTGCAAGGCTTGTCAGGCCTCCAGCCGTTCCCCTGTTTCCCCCTGGACTCTAGGCCTGGCCTGAGTGTCACCTTCGGTGGCCTTCCGTGTGTTCCGGGGGGACCTATTAGGGGTCTCCAGGCTTCCCCCTCCCTACTCTAGGGAGGAGGAGCACAGGGAGGGGCCGGGCAGATAGCTGGCTTCCTGCATTTTGATCCTGGAGGCCTTCTCTTCCCAGGTATGAGGTTAGGGGACACCCTATACTGGAGGCATTTTTCCTAGCTTGGGGGGTGCTGCAAGGCTTGGCAGGCCTCCAGCTGTTCCCCTATTTTCCCCCTCTACTCCAGGCCTTCCCTGGTTGCTGGCCCAGGTGGACTCTACCTTGGTCTTCAGGCTTTCCCCCTTCTCTCCCGATACTAAGGGGAAGACACATGGGGTGGATGGCTGGCCGATGCAGCACTGGTGTATGTCAGGACATTACGTCGTGACAACCACTGGTATTTTTTTTCTCTCACTGGTCTCCATTTCAAAAACCGCGTGGTGACACTAGCCCCCACGCACACCATATTTATTTGAAATAAAAATGGGAGGATGGACTCTCAGTTTGTGAAGAAAACATTTTGGGTTGGGGTACCATATATTTTCAAAAAAAAAAAAAAGAAAGGATGGACTCTCAACCTGGGAAGAGGCCAGTAATCTTTACCTACTTGTTTACTTCCTTTTCTCTTTTTGTAACTGTGGTTGATACCATACTAGGTTTTTAATTAATCCCCATAAACGGTGACAATTGAGTCCACTGTCTTATGTTAGATTGCTTATTTTCCCCACTTTTTATCTTTTCTCCTCTTTGTGAAGTGTTCAATAAGGTATTTTGGTGAAAGAGTCCCTCTCTATCTTTCCTGCCCTTTGTAATTTGTTAAATAAGGAAGTTTGTAGAAGTGTCCCTCCATTTAACGTTTATATAAGAACCAAGTCAATTGGATTGTTGGACTTCTTCTAGCATCCCCATAGGCTCCAAGCTCACCATGTGATACTGTTCTTCCTTTGCATAGGCACATTAAAATGGGAAATTATATACAAACACATTCTTATCTTATAGAGATGGGAACACACAAATTTTCTTAAATGGTGAGAATTGTGTCCACTGTCTTAAGTTAGATTGTTTATTTTCCCCACTTTTTATCTTTTTTTCTCTTTGTGAACTGTTCAATAAGGAATTTTGGTGAAAGAGTCCCTCAGTTTAATGCTTATGTTTGAACTAGGTCACGGGGATTGTTGGACTTGTTCTGGCGGCCCCCTTATGTGCTGATAATGCTAGTTGGCATTATTCCTTGTTTCATGGGCACATTAAAATGGAAAATACTATACATACAAATAAGTTCTTATCTAATAGAGATAGGAACACACAAATCTTGTGGTGCAATGGAACCTTACACCCTCAACATTGGCATAATGACCTGGCACAGGCCTCATAGGTTTGGGCATTTTCCAGTCACCCCTGAACAAGGGATGCCATCTACAAAACATCCAAAGATGTCTATGACATCACCTGGAAGCAATCCTCTACCAGGAAAGACCCTACTGCTGCACTGACATCGATTTACTCAAAAGAGTCTTCCCTTAATAATGAGAAGATTTAAACAACAATGACCTGCTTACTGGACTGGGCTTTCTGCATTGCCCTTCAATTGTGAGTTGAAATAGATGCCGCTCCACACTATCCTGACTTCAATGTAGGATATACAGATTCCAGGATCTTTAGTACAGAAACATAATACCAAAAACAGAGACTGTGAAAAATATAACTGTATGGGCACTATAGACAATTACCGATTGGACAAACTAGTTTGCCTGGTCTTTTTTTTTGTTTTGTTTTGTTTTTTTTTTGTTTTTTTTTTTTGTTTTGTTTTTTGGGTCACACCCTGCAGTGCTCAGGGATTACTCCTGGCTGTCTGCTCAGAAATAGCTCCTGGCAGGCTCGGGGGACCATATGGGACACCGGGATTCGAACCAACCACCTTTGGTCCTGGATCGGCTGCTTGCAAGGCAAACGCCGCTGTGCTATCTCTCCGGGCCCGTTTGCCTGGTCTTATGTCAGGAAACTTCAAGGGTAAGGTCTCCGTGTACTTAGGCCAAAGTTTTTCCTTTCCATGACCCCCATACTTTGGTGGGCCCATGCAAACGATAATTGCCACTCTAACGTTGTTTTACTGTGCTCCTTTGACTATAAACCTTTAAGAAACCACTAGTAAAGATATCTGGAACTGCATATATGCTTTTAGTTACACAAGCATTCTGGGGGATAAAGGAGGAAGATAAAAGATATATGCTTGGGAACAGGGATGAAGGGAGGACAAAACTGGTGGTGGAAAGGCCCTCATTTATTGTCACTGTGTACCTTAAATATCACTGTGTAAGATTTGTGAAAAAAATAAATTAAAAATGCCTCTAAAATGTAAGCCATTACGATAAAAAAATTGTGTTTTAATCAGAAATGATCTTTGACTTACATATGTTATTATAATATATTAATTATATTGTATGTTATCCTATGTTACTATATTATGTTATGTTAGTTCACCTCAATATGTTAATCAATTTTGTCTCTTGAATAAATTCTTAAAGTGAAAAAAAAGAAAATTATCATTGAGAGACTTAACTTGATGTTTTATGTCCAAATACTCATCAAATCTTTAGGGCTGAATAGATAGCATGGAGGTAGGGTGATTGCCTTGTATGCAGAAGGACTGTGGTTCAAATCCCGACATCCCATATGGTCCCGGAGCAATTTCTGAGCTCAGAGCCAGGAGAAACTTCTGAGAGCTGCTGGGTGTGACCCAAAAAACAAAAACCAAAAAAATACATCGGGTCTTTATTATGATTCTTCAACATCCGAATACTTGAATTCATGGTCGTCATAACTCCTCACTGTTAGAACTGATCCTACTTCATGCTGTGCCAGAGATCAAATAAAATTCACCTCTGTCACTTGAATTCAGAGGTCATATCTTTGAGTGGATTATAGTCCTGCTTGGCACTGATACCCAATTTCGAATCATGAGCCCAAGATTCATCAGATTCTTTGGCAGAGCATTGAAATGTCTGCTTGGATGGACTATGTATTACTGGTTAAGGCCTTGGGCCCTTAAAAATTGGCTTTCACCTCCCCAAGTACTTTTAATATAGCCACGAATATTTTTTACTATATATTAGAAGCAGTTATTTCTAAAGAAGATAAAAAAAAGTCCTTGGGGCCAGAGAGATAGCTCAATAAATTTAGAACATGCTTTGCAAATACAAGGCTTAGATTTAATTATTGGTATTCATGATCCCTAAACTTCACTAAGTTAGGAGTGCCCTGAATATCATTTAGTCTTTTTTCCAGGCTAATAAAAAATACTACAAACCATAAATACATTGGCAAATATGATCTGAGGGGCAAAATGCCATCTACTTCCCTCATTTTAAAAATCAGCTTTTACAGCTGATAGAACTTACCAGTGAGGATGCTGAAGCAGAATGAGGGAGAGAGAGGATATAGAAATGATCCCAAAGAGATATGGATAATCAAGTGATGGTTGTGGCCCAACAGCATCATATAAAATGGTACTATCAACAGTATAACCCATGATGCCTCAACACAATCTTTTATAAGAAACTAGAACAGAATGAAAGCAATTCTAAAACTAAGTAAAAAGTTTCAGAAGGATAGATCTACATGGAGAAATCATGGAATGAATATTTAATTTAGAAAGTTATGAAAACAGGGGCTGAAGCAGTAGCACATTGGTAGAGCACTTGCCTTGCATGCAGCTGACCCAGGATGGACCTGGATTTGAACCCTGGTGTCACATATGGTTCCCAAGCCAGGATCAATTTCTGAAAGCATAGGCAAGAGTGACCCCTGAGCGTCACTGGTAGTGGCCAAACATAAAAAAGTAACAAAAATAAGGGGAAATACCATAAGAAGAAAATACCATAAGGGGAAAATAACATGGGAGAAAATATAGATTTCATATGAGCTTTTCTTTTTTTAAAATTTTTTATGTAAACAACTTTATTACATACATGATTGTGTTTGGGTTTTAGTCATGTAAAGAACACCACCAATCACCAGTGCAACATTCCCATCACCAATGTCCCAAATCTCCCTCCTCCCCACCCAACCCCCGCCTGCACTCTAGACAGGCTTTCTATTTCCCTCGTACATTCTCATTATTAGGATAGTTCAAAACGTAGTTATTTCTCTAACTAAACTCATCCCTGTTTGCAGTGAGCTTCAAGAGGTGAGCTGTAACTTCCAGCTCTTTTCTCTTTCGAGTCTGAAAGTTATTATTGCAAGAATGTCTCTCATTTTTATTAAAACCCATAGATGAGTGAGACCATTCTGCGTCTTTCTCTCTCTCCCTGACTTATTTCGCTCAGCATAATAGATTCCATGTACATCCATGTATAGGAAAATTTCATGACTTCATCTCTCCTGACAGCTGCATAATATTCCACTGTGTATATGTACCACAGTTTCTTTAGCCATTCATCTGTTGAAGGGTATCTTGGCTGTTTCCAGTGTCTTGATATGGTAAATAGTGCTGCAATGAACAGAGGTCAAGGAAGGGATTTTTGTATTGTATTTTTGTGTTCCTAGGGTATATTCCTAGGAGTAGTATAGCTGGGTCATATGGGAGCTCGACTTCCAGTTTTTGGAGGAATCTCCATATTGCTTTCCATAAAGGTTGAACTAGACGGCATTCCCACCAGCAGTGGATAAGAGTACCTTTCTCTCCACATCCCCGCCAACACTGCTTGTTCTCATACTTTGTGATGTGTGCCAATCTCTGGGGTGTGAGGAGGTACCTCATAGTTGTTTTAATTTGCATCTCCCTGATGATTAGTGATGTGGAGCATTTTTTCATGTGTCTTTGGCCATTTGTATTTCTTCTTTGTCAAAGTGTATGTCCATTTTTCTCCCCAATTTTTGATGGAATTAGATGATTTTTTTCTTGTAAAGATCTGTCAGTGCCTTGTATATTTTGGAGATTAGCCCCTTGTCTGATGGGCATTGGGTGAATAGTTTCTCCCACTCACTGGGGGGCTCTTGTATCCTGGGCGCTATTTCTTTTGAAGTGCAGAAGCTTCTTAGCTTAAAATATTCCTATCTGTTAATCTCTGCTTTCACTTGCTTGGAGAGTGCTGTTTTCTCTTTGAAGATGCTTTAGTCTCAATCCCTGGAGTGTTTTACCTATATGTTGCTTTATGTATATTACAGTTTCGGGTCTGATATTGAGGGCTTTCATCCATTAGGATTTATCCTTCATACACGATGTTAGCTGGGGGTCTAAGTTCAATTTCTTGCAAGTGGTTAGCAGTTGTGTAAACACTACTTGCTGAAGAGGCTTTCTTTGCTCCATTTAGGATTTCTTGCTCCTTCATAAAAAAAATTAGGTGATTATATGTCTGGGGAACATTCTCTAAGTATTCAAGCCTATTCCACTGATCTGAGGGCCTGTCTTTATTCCAATGCCATGCTGTTTTGATAACTATTGCTTTGTAATACAGTTTAAATATGGGGAAAGTAATTCCTCTCATATTCTTTTTCCCAATGATTGCTTTAGGTATTCTATTCCTCCCATATTCTTTTTTCCAATGATTGCTTTAGGTATTCTAGGGTGTTTATTGTACCAAATGAATTTCAAAAGTACCTGATCCACTTCTTTGAGGAATGTCATGGGTATCTTTAGAAGGATCACATTAAATCTCTTCAATGCCTTGGGGAGTATTGCCATTTTAATGATGTTAATCCTGCCAATTCATGAGCAGGGTATGTGCTTCCATTTCCACAGAGTTTATTTCTTGGAGCAGAGATTTATAGTTTTCTTTGTATAGGTCCTTCACATATTTATTCAAGTTGATTCCAAGATATTTGAGTTTGTGTGGCATTATTTTGAATGGGGTTGTTTTCTTAATGTCCATTTCTTCCTTATTACTATTGGTGTATAGAAAGGCCATTGATTTTTGTGTGTTAATTTTGTTGCCTGCCACCTTACTATATGAGTCTATTGTTTCTAGAAGCTTTTTCGTAGAGACTTTAGAGTTTTCTAGGTAGAGTATCATGCAAACAGCGAGAGCTTGACTTCTTCCTTTCCTATCTGGATTCCATTGATATCTTTTTTCTTGCCTAATTGCTATAGCGAGTACTTCCAATGCTATGTTGAATAGGAGTGGTGAGAGAGGACAGCCTTGTGTTGTGCCAGAATTTAGAGGAAAGTCTTTCAGTTTTTCTCCATTGAGGACAATATTTGCCACTGGCTTGTGGTAGATGGCCTTAACTATATTGAGAAAGGTTCCTTTCATTCCCATCTTGCTGAGAGTTTTGATCAAGAATGGGTGTTGGACCTTATCAAGTGCTTTCTCTGCGTCTATGATCATGTGATTTCTATTTTTCTTGTTGTTGATGTTGTGTATTATTTTGAGAGATTTACAGATGTTAAACTAGCCTTGCATTCCTGGGTTTAAACCTTCTTGATCATAGTGAATGATCTTCTTAATGAGGCATTGAATCCTATTTGCCAGGATTTGTTGAGGATATTTGCATCTGTATGCATCAGCGATATTGGTCTGTAATTTTCTTTTTTGGTAGAATCTCTGTCTGGTTTAGGTATCATGGTGATGTTTGCTTCATAAAAGCTATTTGGAAATGTTCCTATTTTTTTTTTTTTTTTGATTTCATGAAAGATTCTCGCCAGGATTGGTAGAAGTTCCTCCTGAAAGATTTGAAAGAATTCATTAGTAAATCCACCTGGGCTTGGACTTTTGTTTTTGGGCAGACATTTGATTACTGTCTTAATTTCCTCAATAGTGATGGGTGTGTTTGGATATGCTACATCCTCTTCATTCAACTGTGGAAGATTATAAGATTCCAAAAATTTATCCATTTCTTCCAGGTTTTTATTTTTAGTTGCATAGAATTTCTCAAAGTATTTTTTGATTACCCTTTGGATCTCTACCATATCAGTAGTGATCTCTCCTTTTTCATTCCTAATATGAGTTATCAAGTTTCTCTCTCTTTCTTTGTTAGTTTTGCCAATGGTCTATCAGTCTGTTTATTTTTTTCAAAGAACCAACTTCTGCTTTCGTTGATCTTTTGGATTTTTTTTGGGTTTCCACTTCATTGATTTCTGCTCTCAGCTTTGTTATTTCCTTCTGACTCCCTATTTTTGGGTCCTTTTGTTGAGTACTTTCTAATTCTATGAGCTGAGTCATTAAACTATTCAGGTATGCCCCTTCTTTTCTGATGTGTGCTTGCAAAGTTGTAAATTTTCCTCTTAGTATTTTTGTTGCTGTGTCCCATAGGTTCTGATAGTTTGTGTTTCTATTGTCATATGTTTCTAGGAAGGTTTTGATTTCCTCTGAAACCCATTGGTTATTAATTATTAGGCTGTATAACTTCCAGGTATTAAATTTTTTCTTCATGTCCCTTTGTAGTTCACATATAATTTCAGGGCCTTGTGGTCATTGAAGGTAGCGTGCAAAATTTCTATCCTCTGGATATTATGGAGGTATGTTTTATGTGCTACCATATAGTCTATCCTGGAGAATGTCCCATGTACATTAGAGAAGAATGTGTATCCAGGCTTATGAGGTGGAGTGTCCTGTATATATCTACTAGGCCTCTTTCTTTCATTTATCTTTTTATGTATAATATATTCTTGTGGGTTTCAGTCTGGTTGACCTGACAAGTGTTGACAATGCTATGTTGAGGTCTCCCACAATTATTTTGCTGTTATTGATATTATTTTTTAGATTTGTCAACAATTTTTTTTAAATATTTTGCTGGTCCCTCATTCGGTGCATATATGTTTAGGAGAGTGATTTCTTCCTGCTGTACACATCCCTTGATTAATACAAAATGTCCATCTTTGTCCCTTACAACTTTCCTAAGTATAAAGTTGGCATCATCTGATATTAGTATGGCCATTCCAGCTTTTCTATGGGTGTTTTTTGCTTGGATGATTTTCTCCAGCCTTTTATTTTGAGTCTATATTTGTTCTGACTATTCAGGTGTGTTTCTTGTAGGCAGCAGAAGGTTGGATTGAGTTTTTTGATCCATTTAGCCACTCTGTGTCTCTTAACTTGTCCATTTAGTCCATTGACATTTTAGAGAAAGAATTGTCCTGGGACTTAATGCCATCTTTATATCGAAGTTAGGTGTATCTTTTGGTCAGTTTTGCCTTTCAGTTTTTCTTTTAAGAATGGTTTTGATGGGGCCGGGTGGTGGCGCTAAAGGTAAGGTGCCTGCCTTGCCTGCACTAGCCTTGGATGGACTGCAGTTCTGTCCCCCAGTGTCCCATATGGTCCCCCAAGCCAGGAGCAACTTCTGAGCACATAGCTAGGAGTAATCCCTGAGCGTTACCGGGTGTGGCCCAAAAACCAAAAACCAAAAAAAAAAAAAAAAAAGAATGGTTTTGAGTCTGTAAAGTTTCTGAGCTCTTGTTTGTCTGTGAAAACATGTATTTTTCTGTCAAACCTGAAAGTGAGTTTTTCTGGGTGCAGTATTCTAGGCGAAACATTTATTTCATTGTGTTTTGTCACTATGTCCCACCACTGCCTTCTGGCCTTGAGCGGTACAGGTGACAGGTCTTCAGTAAATCTCAAGGATGTTCTCTTGAATGAAATTTCTCTTTTCAATCTTGCTGCATTTAAAATTCTGTCTTTATATGTGGGATTCTTCATTGTGACTAGGATGTTTCTTGGGGTGTTTTGGGGGTCTCTCTTAGTTGGTACTCTTTGGGCATGCAGGATTTGATCACATGTATTCATTAGCTCTGGTAGTTTCTCTTTAATGATATTCTTGACTGTTGATTCTTCCTGGAGATTTTCTTCCTTGGTCTCTGGAACTCCAATGATTCTCAAGTTGTTTCTGTTGAGCTTATCATAGACTTCTATTTTCATCTGTTCCCCTTTCTTTGACTAATTTTTCCGTTGCTTTAGGGCTTTTTTTCCAATTTCTTCTGATGTATGGAATTGCTATTCATCTCATCTTCCAGTGTACTAATTCTATCCTCAGCTGCTGTTAACCTGTGGGAAAGCTCAACCATGTTTTTCTTCAATTCATCTACTGAGTTTTTCAAACCTGTTATTTGACCTGAACTTTCAGTTTGGAGTTTTCTGATTTTTATCTTCATATTCTCTTGATTCCTATTAGTGTTCTCTTCTATACTTTCTTTGAGTTCTTTGAACCTCTTCCATACTGTGACTCTAAACTCTTTATCTGAAAGACTGACTAGTTGATTGTTTATGTTCAAGTCATCAGAGTTGCCATTGTCATTGTCTATGTCTGGCACTAGTCTGTGTTGTTTCCCCATTGTCACACTTGTATTTTGGGTTTTTCTGCATGTTGTGATTATATTCATTGGCTAAATGATATGCATGGCCTGGAAGTAAGCAGAGAGGCATTGCTTTTCTGGGTCCACCCTTTATGGGCTTGTAAAGTCACATCCAGGGAAGGTTCAAGGGAAGGTGATCCGTTCACAGATGAGCCACACACAGGATGAAATCAGGCCAAAAATGAAGCACAGCATAGAAGACAGGCAGATAGGGGTGCTGGCATCTGAGTTCCAGCAGAGTTCAGCGATTTCCCCTTTCTGGGCTTGTAAGCTCAGGTCCAGGGAAGGCTCCAGGGAAGGTGAGAAATCCACAGGTGAGCCACACACAGGATGAAATCAGGCCAAAAATGGTGCACAGCACAGAAGACAGGCAGATAGGGGTGCTGGCATCTGAGTTCCAGCAGAGTTCAGCTGCTTTCTCTTTCTGGGGTTGTAAACTCACCTCCAGAGAAGGCTCCAGGGAAGGTGAGCCGTCTGCAGGTGAGCCACACACAGGATGAAATCAGACTGAAAATGGAGCACAGCACAGAAGACAGGCAGATAGGGGTGCTGGCATCTGAGTTCCAGCAGAGTTCTCATATGAGCTTTTCATATGAAAAAAATCTCATATGAGATTTTCATATGAGTATAGATTTTACTCTTTTTATTGTCTGTGAAGTAAAAGTAGAAGAGATATTAAAAGTGACAGTGTAGTTTGATATTACTGGTTCCTTAGTGATTTGATAGAGGACATGATAAAAATTTGTAAAAAGTGCCTTGCCAAGGAGAGAAGTAAGGGAATAACTGAGGTTATTAAACAATTATATAAAATGTCAGTCAGAAAATGATGATCTATGATCTATTTTTTCCAAAATATTCTGACTTCACTGTAACAATAAATAAAAAACAAATGGCAAAACTGATTATTCATTCAGATTTTAACAAGGGAACTGTCACTCTGGATTGAGATAGACAGATATTGGATTCCAATTTAAGAGATGAGTAAAATGTTTTTTTTTAATGACATTGTGTGATAAAGTTATTGAGGGAAAATTGTGAAAAAAAGGCTACTCATAGATTGGAGAGTTTGATAAGTTCCCAAACTCGTTGCATATAATTAATAAAGACAAAGTGTAATAAACAATGCAGTCATTCACAAAATTGGGAATATGTATATTCATGAAAAAAAGTTCTGATAATGATGAACTATAAATGCTACCTTTGTTATGTATGTCTTGAATGTGTTGGCACACCTATTTTCTCCAGCAAACCATGACTGCTATCTCTGTAAGTTTGTATGTATCTATAATTTAGTACTTAAAAACATTAACTTTTGGGGCCGGAGCAATGATGCAGTGGTAGGGCTTTTGCCCTAGCACATGGCTTACCTGGGACAGACCGCAGTTTGATCCGCCAGCATCTTATATAATCCCCTGAGACTGGAGGGATTTCTGAGCGCATATCAAGGAGTAACCCCTGAGCATCACCAAGTGTGCTCCCCCCCAAAAAAATAAATAATAAATAAGTAAATAAAATTAAAATACACTTTAACTTTTGTATATTTGCATGCATCAAGAGAGGCTTAAGTGTTACCCAGTTTGCTCAGGTATTAATTCTGACTTTGTGCTGAAGGAGTAAATATTGGTTCCAAGTTCCTGTGCTCCCTAGAATCAAACCCAGGCTTCCCATGTGCAAAGTTTCTGTTCTAGCTTTTTGAGCTAATCTTCACATCTGTGGCTTTTACTTTACAAAACAAAAACAGAAATATTGTTTTCTCAATTGAATGTCAAAGGAAATTAAATGTACGTATATAATTTATATATTAACCCAGTGGAATTCATTAGATATAATAAAGAGTTATCAATTAACATTTGTTTCTTTACTGTCTCTTTAAACCTGTATTCAAAGTACTGTTAACTGTGTGGATGGGTGGAAGAAAACATTGTGAGAATACCTTGACATTTTACTGACTTTTAGATAGTATAAAATTTCTGATTCCTATTTAGTTGCAAACACAACATCATTATTTCACACACAAATTAATATGACTTCATAATAATTAATATAATAATTAATATAATTTTATATATTAATTTGCAATTTCCATTTATTCAAAAAAATTTTCCTTCCTTTGCTTCACCAGTTAGGTCCAAACTCAGGAAGGCTTCTGATTCTCAGAGAAAAGATTCAGTCTTCACTCTCTTTGGAAATAAATTCTAACCCCACGACTAAATGTATTTATTTTTATTTGAAGTTTACACCTGACTATGCTCAGGCTTTACTCCTAATGACACTCAAGGATACATTGTCCTGAGAATAGAACCAGGGTCCGTTGTATGCAAGGCAAGCACCTTACCCTCTGTCCTAGCTCTCCTGTCATATTTCTAATTCTCTAGTGTTGGTAAATCCAGAGATAGAAATAAAAAGGGAATTAAGCTAGTTATGTTTTCTATTGCACATATCCAAAATGTCCTTATCTTCTTTATTATATATACTTAAAGTTATAATTTTTCTTGTAAAACAATGAAAAGTTCCTTAAAATCAATTTTGAAGTTCCTTGAAGGCAATTTGTTGGTACTCTTGGACTGTAGATTCTATGAGATGGTAGTGATACCTTTTTATTTTCTGATTACAATGAATTCCCTTCAGCTTTTATAGTTCAGGAATCGCTGCCTGTTACAAATTTCTACCTATCAGACACCATCTTCTTGGTTAAGGTTCATCTTAAATGACCTCCAGGCTAACGTCTCTTCTGTATGTGTCACACCCAGTGCCTGGGATTCATGCATGTTGTTTTCTCTGTTTCCAGTTAGACGTGTTAGTTACTTTCCATCTGCAGTTCCTGTGTTTCTGCCAAGAATGCTTTGTCTTCCTCAGGCATGAACCAACTCTGTAACTCCCACTGGAGAGAATACATGTCAGGCTTGTTAAGTTCTCTTTCTCGAAGCTGAGATGATTTCTTCATTATCCCACCTCCGCCCATTTTCTCTTCATGAAGGAGCAGTGAGACTCATACAACAGCCAATCCTTTCTCTCTAGTTATCTAGACCACAATCTAGACCTTAAGCATACCCCCACTCATGTTTTTTTGGATTTATTTCTAATTATTTTATGATGTAACATGGGCTTGCAGCTGTAAGCAAATGCTACTAAGTTTTAGGGACATGATGTTACCATGCCATGCCCTCCATCAAAGTTCTAAAATCCCTCCACCACAGTTCATTTTACTGTCTTTGCAATTTTGACAGAGTCTAAGAGTATGTTTCCACTTGGAAATGTTTGTTTCTGGGATTTGTGGAGCATACTCTATTTTTTCTTTCTTCTTCTGACTTTTGTTTCACTTAATACGAATCTCTCCAGTTTCATTCATGCTGTATCAAAAGGAAAAAATTTACTAATAATGTATTCTATTCTGAATGTGATGAAACACCATGATATCTATAAAAAACTAAACAATAATTAGATATTTTTAATATTTTTTTAGAGTTTGAGTTCTATTTATAAAACAGCAGTGCAATGAATATAGTTGTTCAAATGTCTTTTTGGATTAGTGTTTTTTTGAATATATACCTAGTAATATAATTGCTGGATCATATCATCTCCACTCCTAACACTTCAATATATATATATTTTTTTCGTTTTTGGATCACACCCGGCAGTGCTCAGGGATTACTCCTGGCTTTATGCTCAGAAATCGCCCCTGGCAGGCACAGGGGACCATATGGGATACCGTATTTGAACCACTGTCCTTCTACATGAAAGGCAAATGCCTTACTTCCATGCTATCTTTCTGGCCCCAACCCTTCAATATTTTAATATAAATAAAATATTATTAAATAAGACTCAAAGATGGATCCATTGACCCAAAACTCAGACTTTGGATCCATTGGACCAACACTTAAAGGTGCTATATATTTATCTGAGTTACATGATCTTGCAAAGACCTATATTAAGAGATAGAAATAGGGCATTTGATTCCATTAAATATGAATTTCACATAATTATTCAAATATTTTTATATATAAATATTTATAACATATGTATATATGCATATATATATATTATTCTTTGAGAGTTGTATCTTCCCTAGGATACTTGTGAAATAAATAATTTATGACAGGTATGAATTTAAACTTTCTCAGTTCCAATGCTGTGCTTATTCTACACCTAAACAATGGTTTAATTAGCTCTTTAAAGGAAGTACTGCAAGCATATCACTAAGCTTATATTATTTTAATCACAGGTTTATTATAAAATTTTACATAATTTTTAAAATATTTCTTTTTGAATCAGTATATGTGTGTTTTGACAGAGATGCTAAATGAAAAGTTATTGCCTTGTTCCTCTCATCAAAAGCAAGATGTTATTTACAAATTGTCTTCACCTTTGCAGTGTTTCTTATTATGGAGACATTTGCATTAAAATATATAAAATGTAAAATTCACCATAGAAATCAAGAAGGTTTTCAGAGCTATAGGATATATTTAAATATTAAAGAAGATATTTCAACAAACACTGATGGCATTTCAAACCTGTTGAAGTAATTCTTAAGATGTTCAAGTTATTGGCTTTCTACTGTCACATATTTCTACTTGAAAAAGTAGACATTTTATGTAAGCGACCTTTGAAATCTAGGTCTTATTTACTACTTTTTCTAAAATTATTTTCTCTTCTGATCCTGATTTTAACACATGGGTAAAATAATTGGCTATTTAAATTGCTTATCAATATGTACGAAATCTCCAGTGCTATACAGTAGGTGGGAAATACATTGTCTTCTAATAAAATTTAATAAAAAAGATATTACTTAGTAAAATTATATGTTATATTTGTATAGACTGTGTCCTAATGGGGAAGATAAGGAGGCGTAGGGATGACAATTTGGCGATGGGAATCCCCCCTGATTTTATGTAAATATGTACCTAAAATATTATTGTCAACAATATGTAAGCCACTATGATCAAAATAAAAATTTATATTAAAAAAAAAGGTTGCTTTATTCTGAAACTGATGGTTACAACTAGATAAAATTAAGAGCACTTTGTTGCTGACCTGAGTTCAGTTCCTCTTATTGCATATGGCTCCTCAAGCCCACCTTAAGTACTGATCCAGGAGTAATATCTGAAAACATCTTGAAATGGGCCCAACACAATATATATGCATATATAGTATTATATATTACACATTTATAGATATTAAACTTAAACAACATTTATTTAGTATAATTTTGGCACCCACTTTAGAGATAAGTAAATGGTTTGAGTGAAAATAGTATGTCCAAGATAGTAAAAAAATTAGTATTGATCAACATTCAGGCTAGATTTAATATTATTTAATACTTATATTAATTTAATATTGATTTAATATTAAGCAATGCAGGCTAGATTTTCCATTCTTTATAGTGTAAATTGCCATGTATATATTTCAGAAGGAAAATAACCATCAGCACATGAGGAAATGTTAAGTGTCTAATGAATATGAAATTATTTTATAAATGAAATGTATTTTTAATTGTTGCAGCTGTGATTCTTAAGACTAGATTAGAGGGGCCAAAGCAAAAGCACAGTGAGACATAGGATTTTTTCCTTTCACACAGTCAATCTGGTACAGATCCGGTTTTAATCCCTAGTATCTCATATGGTTCCCCAAGCCTGGTAGGAGCAATTTCTGAGCACAGAGCCAGGAGTAATCCCAGAGTACCACTGAGTGTGGCCTCAAAACCAAAACCAAAACCGAAACCAAACCAAACTAAACCAAATAAAACAAAATAGAAAACTAATATTTGATAATAACATCAAAAGATAAATTATAAAACAAAACAAAGACCAAAAAGATCCTACTAGGGTAAAATAAGGTAAAAGTCTTTATTTGAGTATAAAATACTTCAATGAAAGTCCATTGTCTAGTTTCAGTAACACTGAAATTTAATACTGAGTTAAATTTGAAGTGAAGAAAGGGTCAAAGTAAATCTATCTCACATACTGGGAGATGAAGAAGTAGCACAGTGTTTAAGGTACTTGCCTTGCTGTAGCCAACCAGGGAACAGTCCCTGGTATCCTATATGGTCTCCTGAGCATTAGAGCAGTAATTCCTGAGAGCAGAGCCAGGAGTACCCCTAAGTATCATTTGAGTGTGGCCCAAAAACAAAACAAAAATCAAATACAAAACTGTATTTGAAGCTCATGCTGTTTGACATACTCAATAGTCATTAGTTTTCTGTCTTATTTGACTGAAATTAAATGCAAATTTAATTAGATATAATTGAATTTACTAAGTATGAAGGCTGATTTAGCAATAATGTATGCAACTATGAAAAGAACTCTAAAAGCAGTCTAATATTTGATGTAAAATTGACATACAACTACCTATTCTTATTGTATTATTTTCTTTTTGTTATATCTTCAAATTTGTAGGCTGATACATCACATATCAAGACTGATGACAAAAAATAAGCATGATTTCCAGTTATTATCTCAAGAGGAGTGTCTTTGTAAAACAGGATATGGAAATATTTGTTTAAAGGTGAGAGGCAGATCTTAAAACAATAAAACTAACAGAGGAAATGCTAAAAGCCCTGACACAGCTCTTGGGAAGGGGGTAGTAAGGCCTTCCTGTGACAGCGGAAGAGCTATGTGAATTCTCTGACTTACTCATGTGTGAGAAAATGTACCTCCCAAGCTTCTCTTGCAGATTCACATCTGTATTGATAATATTTTCCTAGCTTTGTGTTCCTCTTGAGTAGATATTAAGCTCCGATACCAAGCACACTTAACAGACATCTAAGCCTTATGCAAATAAGGAGAAAGTTTAATATGGAAGGGAAGAATAAAACCTTTTGAAAGTACAATGACTCAGTTTGAAGCGAGAGAAGGGACCTGGGGTTAAGCTGAAGAAGTCTTGATCTGATCCAGGATTTGGCTACAACTAGAAGACAATTATTTTTATTGATTTTATTGCTTCATTCAACTTTCACATGTTCTAAGAAAACAGATTATCAGCCAAATTTGAGAAGTTTCTCTCATACACAAACTATGTGTATCAAAGACTAAAACCTGAGATTATTCAAAGTTCATAGGGAAAAAATATTTATCCACCCATGAAATTTAAAGGATAATGAGGGGACAAAATTTTCCTCCATGATAACCAAATATGTTTATGCTAGTGAAGCTCTTATGTTATTTATAGCATAGCCTCAAGTTTCAGGGTACTATTCTTAGAAACTTACCCCATTCTTGCAGACCCCTTTTAGCCTACTAGCATGCCAAGTGATTTGACTTTCTGAACTTGTTTCAGTCATTATATATCCATTTTCTAGAAAGCTCTATGAAAGGAACTGATTTGATATATAACACAGATGTCTGCAGGCTATTAGTCTGCAAGTAAAAATTAAGTCACAACTTCATTTGTACTCAAAATTCAGCAATTTCTGTTTTATATATATTCCATAAGTAGACATGCCCTGCATTTTCCTTTATGGTCTTCTATTCAAATATTTTTACTGAATATACCCAAAGTTACTCGTTCTTATGAGTGATTCCATTTTTCCTTGAGTCATACCTATTCTTCCTAAATTAAAGTACAGGGAAGAATGAGTTTCTCAGGCAGATCATACACTTTGTCAGACAATGATAAATATCAGGCTTCTGTCTGCAACAAATTTGTAATGAGTTTTCCATTTAGGGGTTTAAAAAGAAGGAAACCAGATATTTTCAGAGATTTCCTCCTCCCAATCTGATATTGTCTGTTAACTACCTTGGCAAATTGCTGCAAATCTCTGAGTTGTATCAAGCATCCAGTTGCTCAGAAGAGGTCAAGTTTTTGCCTGTGAAACCTTATTACGATTTTGTGTCTCCTATAGGACAATAATTTATAGTTTAGAATTGACAAGTCTTTAAAAATCCACATGCAAGAAAAACAATCAGGACATCTGCATTTTGGGAGCTGGAGTGATAGCAAAGGGGTACAGTGTTTGCCTTGCACACTACCATCTCAGATGGACCCAGGTTAGATCTCCAAAAACTCATATGATCCTCCGAACCTGCCAGGAACAATTTCTGAGAGCAGGGTCAGGAGTAACACCTGAGTGCAACCGGGTGTGACCCAACACCCCCCAAAAGGACAGCTGCATTTTACTACCCATAATAGAGCCTGCCTTTTTTATCTGCTTTTGCATATCGATCAATAAAACAGCACAGACTTTATTTCAAATTTTACTAAAAGCTAGGATCCATTAAAGACAAGATCTCTACCGTCCATTGCCTCCAAAATGGTAATTGTTTTAAGATGGTAATTTATTTGTTAATTTTGTTTTGTTTTTATGTTTTTATATTTTGGTCACACTTGTTTTATTATTATTATTGTTGTTGTTGTTTATTTTTGGGCCACACTCAGAGGCGCTCAGGGGGTTACTCCTGTCTCTATGCTCAGAAATCTCTCCTGGTAGGCTCAAGGATGCCAGGGATCAAACTTGGGTCAGTGGCATGCAAGGCAAATGCTATCACTCTGGCCCTCACACTTGGTTTTGATAAAGACTAACTCCTTTTTCTGTGCTTTGTAATTACATATGGCTGTGCTCAGGAGATCATATGTGATACAAAGGTTAAAATCTGTTTGCAGGTAAGGCAAGTGCCTTTCAACTGTATTAATTATTTGGTCTATCATTACTAACTTTATTATTTGTAATGCTATGTTTTAGGGTCATATCCAGTGATGCTCAGGGGTTACTCCTTGCTTTGTTTCCTGAAATTACCTTGGAAGGCTCAGGAGATCATATGGGATTCCAAGAATCAAACCTTGGTCAATGGCATGCAAGGCACATGCCCTACTCTGTGCTATCTCTCCAGCCCTCATTACTAACTTTTTAAAGGAACTCGTTAAGTGTAAATGCTAATTCTGAAACATGAAATAGCTTCAAATAGTTTTAAATTTTTTTGAATCCCTGTAAAATGTAAAATTAAAAAGTTATTCACATTTGAGTTCAGTCTTAAAATGTTCAAGTACCTTTGTCTTCCCCAGTGCATACATTCCTCCAACTCTGTCCTGTTTCCCTTTTATCCCTGAGTCTACCTCCAGCAGACACTTTTTCTTTTATACTCATAATACCTAAAAATGTATTATTTATATCTCCTTACCTCCTTTTATAGCCCTTATCCAGAGTGATCACTTCCCCTTTGCTTATTTAATGGTTCCATCCCTGACCTAACTTCCTCCTAGCCCAATAAATAGCTGCCTACTAAGGATTAGTCCTCCTGACTTTTATTTCTATTATCTTTGGATATTATTATCATACTGTGTTTCTTTATATATATCATACTGTGTTTCTTTATATCCTACAAATGATGCAATAATTCAATGTCTGTCACTTTCTCTCTGCTCATTTCAATCAGTATGATACTCACCAAATCAATCCATGTATCTGCAAGATGCATAAGCTCATCTTTTCTAATGCCTGCATAATATTCCACAGAGTAGTCACTCTTTAGCTACTTTATCCACTTTTTTGTTTGGGAGATATTGAGTTGTTATCAGAGCCTGGTTATTGTGAAAAATGCTCCAATAAGCATAGGAGTACAGATGTCTTTTCTGCATTTTTTTTGGGCCCCTGGAGTATTTTCCTAAACATAAAATTGCTGGGTCATAAGGAAGCTCAAATCTCATTTTATTGGGAAATATTCATAATATTTTCCAAAAATTCTAGGCAAGTAGATATTCCTATATGGAGCAAATGAAGGTCCCTCTTTCCCTGTATCTGAATTAACATTTGTAGTTGTTGCTCTTTATGATGAGTATCAGACTTTTTGATGTGAGATGTATCTCACATTTTCCTGACCTAAAATAAATTTAAATGTCTGACTTCCATCTTTTACACAAAAGCCAGGTTTCCCTCAAAAGAGACTGTAATCTAATTTCATTAAAAATGTTTTTTATGAGCTGGAGAGATAGTACAGAGACATTTGCCTTGCAAGCAGCTGATCCAGGACCTAAGGTGGTTGGTTCGAATCCCTGGGTCCCATATGGTCCCCCGTGCCTGCCAGGAGCTATTTCTGAGCAGATAGCCTGGTGTAACCCCTGAAAGCAGCTGGGTGTGGCCCAAAAACAAAAAAAAATGTTTTCTAAAAGTGATTATTTTGCTATATGAAAATAACCATATGTAATCAAACATGTTGAGAAATTATTTTCCTCAGGGATGCCCTTACTTATTACACTAATCTCTCCAACCCCTGCCTTTCACATATCTATATGCTTGTGGATCCCTTCAGATTGATGCCTTACAAGAATTTAGTATCAATAAGCAGACACTTAGAGAGGGATGGCTCTCTTCTAAAAGTATTTTATTTATTAATTTATTATTTATTATTTTTATAGTTCATGTTAATTTTATATAAAATCATAAGAAAAAAGTTGCTTAAGTTGTATCCTATACTTATACTCAGAAGCTATAGTCCTTTCAAAGTAGATGATTCTGAGACTATCATGTTCACTAAGTCTCATAACCTAGTTTCATTAAAGACACTACTTAAAAGGGTTGCTTTAGTAAGAAGAATTACACACACATATAAAATATATATAAATATGTTATTAAACTTAAAGCAGAGAATTCAGACAAATTTCATAAATAAGTCTCTACAAAGCTTTCATAGACATGTAAAAGAACTGAATATTAAACATAATCTTGAAAGAGAAGCTAGGTAAAAAAACAAAGCGTATTTTTATCTGGTTCATGATGGATCTGAAATGACATTCTAGTGGAAACAGTTTTCAATGTATCAGTCTAGCATGGCTTATGTTGAAGGAGATATATTGGGTCAATCATTTAAAAATAATTTTGAAGTTCTGAGACAACATTCAATTTGAGATGCTCACAGATATTGGGATTGCAAAAATTAAATGGCTTTCATCAACCACTGTTCTCATGTCAGGGGAAATTCAGCCGCTTGTTTTATTGCCCAAAGACGAAACTTGTCTATAGATGGAAAACAGTAATAAACAGTAGTGATGATCTCTATACTGAAGAAATTTTTGTCAGTCTCTATATAGAAGCATTTAAAACCTGATGCTCTGCAGTGAAAAATAGGAAGAAAGGATAGGAGGAAGCTCTGGTTATTACAAAAATAAGAAGATGCTATTTTGATTCAGTGCTTCTCTGAGAAGATAAAGCTGAAATAGTTATTTTTTATAATCATAAAACAAAAGCTTGCCTAATTTTGGCGGGGTAAGAAAAGCAAAGGGAAGAATATAACTTCTCAGAAATGGCTAGTGCATGGAAGAAATGGGGAAATTATCAAATGTGGACTAAGCTTTAGGATTGATGAGGTATTCCCCCAAATAATCACCCTATTTTATTTATTGGGAGAAACATTTTAGTGATCCTTAAAGCTGCTAAATATTTATTTATATTTATTTATGTTTCCTGAGATCAAAAATACATATAAATTTTATCATTTTCTTTAAAACAAATACTAATGAAAAAGTTTAATTAAATTTATTATTGTCACTTAGAATTTACTATTATGTATACATGCATATATATATATATATATATATATATATGCATTTAAAATTCTGTCTGGGAGCCAAGCGATAGCACAGCAAGTAGTGTATTCGTCTCATATGTGACAACCTGAGTTCAATCACTGGCATCCCACATGGTCCCCCAAACCTGCCAGTAGTGATCCTGAGGGCAGAGCCAGGAGTAACCCCCGAGCATCATTGGTTGTGGCCCCATAACAAACAAAAATTTTGACTGCAAAAAACTTTAAAATAATTAATTCTCTTTCTTTTGTGTTTCCATTCTTGTCTGTGAAATGACTTCTAAATTAGGTCATTTTACTTACATATATTTAACATTATTTTACTATTCTATATTAATATGAAAATATCAACTCAGAACATTTAGTTCTGACAAAAGGCATATATGCTAGTGTCCACACTAAAATGCATTCATGATTAAAATAAAAGTGAAAATAAACAGGGACAGAGAGACAATACAGAGATTTGCCTGCCTTGGACCAATAGTGTTTGATCCCCAGTACTAAATATGGTACATGAGTGATTCTTGAGCATGTAGCTAGGGGAAAGCTCTAAACAATACCAGATGGCCCAACATACTCATTTCTTCCATCATATTTTTTTTTGTTTTGTTTTGGGCCACATACGATGACATTTAGGAGTTACTCCTGGCTCTGCACTTAGAAATCACTCCTGGCTTGAGGGACCAGATTGGAAGTCAGGGGATAGAACAGTGGTCCCTCGTAGGTCAGCCGTATGTAAGGCAAATGCTCTACTGCTGTGCCACCACTCTGTACCAGCCATCACATTTTTTTACAAAGAAAACAAGTCATATCTTACTTATCGGATTATTTGTGAATGGATCACAGATTTCTTTCAAACAACATATTTCCAGATAAAGAAATATGAATACTGATGATCTCATTCATATATAATTTTTAAATAAGACACAAAGCAATATAGAAGACTAAGTACAATGATAACAAATTATTAGATCCTGACCATAAATGTGAGTTTATCAAGGAAGGATGGGCTTAAAGGATCCAGTGGAATATGTTGGAGAGATATTGGCACTTTGGTGGTGGTGTATCATAGCAACATCATGCCCTTAAACATAAAAGCATGCCCTACTCTTGTAGATCAATATTATCTCCATAAAAAAAAGTTTAATGATACTAAAGATGAAACTACCATGTTTTCTAACAATTTCACTTTGGGTGCTTTTCTAAAGAATATAAAATAATTTACAAATAATTATATACATACCAATATTTTGGCAGTGTTATTTGTAATAACTAAAATATGGGAGTCAGCAAGATTTCCCTTAATGAATGAGCAAATAAAGATGTAATACATTGATACATGGATATTGTACAAATTTTTATTAAAAGATGACACTTCGACATTTATTATAAAATCATAGGAATTTTACTGAATTATGTAAAGTAATATTAGCCAGCTAGAAAACTTCACTTATGTGTGTATCATGAAAAGGCATTAAATTGCTGGAAAAGCAAATAAAAATAATAGAAAAAAAGAGTTGTTGATAATAGAATTAAGATTATCTGAGTAATAGTGACTAATCTGAGGGAAACATGATTGAGTGATGTAGAAAAGATTAATTAATCAATTAATAAATATTTTCATTTCTAAAATAATGTAAAAAATGGTAACATAAAAACAGTATTGGTATATGAGGAACAAAATTTGTGTAGATAATTGAATTATTTTCATAAGTAAGGAGGTAGTACAAAATCTAGGGTAAATGGTTCTGTGTAAAAACTCTAGTTCAATCCCAACGCTGCATAGTCTAGTGATTATCAATACAATAATCTTGGTGACTCTGGTGGATGAAGGCACCAAGGACCCTGAGCAAGGTAACACATTCATAGAACTAATACTGAAAAAAAAAACCTGATTTGCTAAGAGACACCAAGGCTGTATCTACAATCCCTTAATATTCTAGAAGGAGATGTGTAAAATACCCCATATGCTATAGCTCCAACCCCAGTGAACGAGTCTGAATCAGGTGCATGAAATAATCCAAACCAGGCTGAAGGTGAAACAAGTGTAGTCTGGCAGTCTTTTACCTCATTAGGTAAGGAAATTGCCTGACAGAACTACCATTTTTTATTGAATACAAAGGCCACCTATGGATGGGGCAGTAAGTACAAATAAATTAGGCTATTCTGGGCCAGTCCCACTCAGGTTTACAAGTAAGACAATCTCTGTTTTGGGGTAAATCCAAGTTGTAACAAACTTACAAAGGAATCAGGCATGATCTTTGTTTTAGGTAAAATAAGGTGTAGCCTAACAGAGATATATATTTAAATACTAGAAAATATATAATAAAAACAAATGCCAATATCCTCTCTTCTTTCCTCCTTCCCCTTCCCTCTCTATTACCCTGTCTTCCTTCCTTCCTTCCTTCCTTCCTTCCTTCCTTCCTTCCTTCCTTCCTTCCTTCCTTCCTTCCTTCCTTCCTTCCTTCCTTCCTTCCTTCCTTCCTTCCTTCCTTCCTTCCTTCCTTCCTTCCTTCCTTCCTTCCTTTCTTTTCTTCCTTTCTTCCTTTCTTTCTTTCTTTCTCTTTCTTTCTTTCTTTCTTTCTTTCTTTCTTTCTTTCTTTCTTTTTCTTTCTTTCTTCTTTCTTCGTTTCTTTCTTTCTTTTCTTCTTTCTTTCTTTCTTTCTTTCTTTCTTTCTTTCTTTCTTTCTTTCTTTCTTTCTTTCTTTCTTTCTTTCTTTCTTTCTTTCTTTCTTTCTTTCTTTCTTCATATTCATCAATCATTGAGAATTTGTTCATGGGGATATTTAGGTTATATAAAAATAGTTAATACTTTATTAATTTAATGGTTTAAGATGATATAAATATTCTGAAAAGTTCAATTTTACAACTATGTGTATATGAACCAAGGTGATATAATAAGATGCGATAGAAAATAAATAATATTGCTGATACTGAGATTCTATTTATAAAGTAGCATTTGTTTAATTGAAAGATCTTAAAACAATGCTGCATGGTACCAATTCTCCTTAGAGCAAGATGTCATAATATTTTGGCATAGAATTTATTAGTTTTTATGTAGTAGTCTTCATTTTTAGGCAAATAAAGTTACTTCCTTTGTTAATATCACACCAGTGTAGACATGCTAACTACCCTTTTATCACATATTATAAGAGTATTATGCATGTCATGATTGAAATCAAGCTGAATAAATTATTTTAGCTCTCTTGTGGACAAATTTTATATCATGCTCAGTTTGATAATTCTGAAAGTCTGTGAGAAAAGATGTTTTGCATATTTTCTACTGCAATGTTTTTGCAATGCACAGCATTATGTGATGCTAGTCATGACTTATGAATTAAAATATGTATATGTAAACACTTGGCATGTTTCAGAAATACAAGTGAGATTTTCCGTTAGCTCTTTTACTTTATGAGTTGTGGTTTAACATTCTTACCACATGTAAACATCTGAGCTTACAAAATGTGAAGTTGGCACATTACACGAAAATGCAGCCTTCCTGCAGCATTTCTGTTCAACCTTTGTGATGAAAATATTTTTCTTGGAGAAATGAGATAGGTGATATTTTTAAATGACTTGCAAGAAGAAAGAAAAAGAAAAAATGCTATCAACGTCATTTATACATTTATTAATTAGATCTCTTCAGATACCAATTTTTCATGTATGTCTAAGCTTATATCCAAACAGGAAATATAACCCTTTGATATATTTTCTGAGCCATCCAAGGAAAATGGGAACCTTTCCTTTCAAATCGTCTGGTTCTTACCCAAAAGTTTCTAACCTTAAAACATGACTTTTCTTTTCTTTACACAACTAAATATGATGTATTTTTGCTTCTAAATTTATTCAGTTAATTGTTATTTGCATGAGCCATAAGAAAGACTATCTGCACACATTCAGTCAGTTTGGCTAAAAGGAAAAAACAAGAGTAGATAAATTCAGAGTCATATAAATACTAATAATTAGTAATATAAAATGAAAACAGGGGCTGAAGTAGTAGTACAGTGGTAGGACTTTTGCCTTGCATGCAGCTGATCCAGGACCAATGCAAATTCAATCCCCGGCATCCCATATGGTCACCCAAGCCAGGAGCAATTTCTCAGCATAGAGCTAAAAGTAACCTCTGAGTGCCGCCAGGTGTGGCCACCCTCCAAAAAATAAAATAAAATACAATAAAATAAGATGAAAACAAAAATAAATGAATCAGTTTAGAGCAAAAGATAACATGTTCCTCAGAAAATAATTGGAATAAGGTGTAAGTTAGTAAATAGAAAGTAAAAAAATATAATTGTACTGAGAGAAACATGGATATGTATACATGTATGTATGCATCTATATAGAGACTACTATAAATGTGTTAATTTAAGAAAGAATAAATGGGAAAATAAGTACATACTTTAGATATCTACATAATGATAAAACAAAAGTTTGGATTCTATGTTTAGTGCTTATCATTTTGAACACCGTAAATATTTAAGTGTATGGAAAGATGAATATCAGCAGCTAACAAATGCATTATTTGCATTATTATGTTATTATATGTATATTATAAGTGTTATATAATGTTATATATGTGCTATATATGTTATATGTTATATGTGTTATTATATATAACATATATTATATATTATGTATATGTGTGATTAATAGATAAAACTCAATGGATTAATCTCAAAGAACTGGGGAGATAATATTGGGGTTTGGAGAGTACATGACTTACATGTTGTTTTTACTGTTATGCCACCAAACACCAAAATAGACTCCCGAACTGAGCATCATCAAGGGTTGTCCTACCTAGAGGGCCATGAATATCACTAGGGTGGCACAGTTTTGCAGAATTTTAGCTGTTGCTTCATATTTGAGCCTTTTCCCTCAACTATTGAGCAAATTCAGTAGCCTGAGAATCACTGGGCTTGTTCTCCTGGACATTGAATGAGGGTTGGAAGGCCTCTCACTTTCATTTACTTTTGTAATGTAAGAAAAGTGAAATGGTAGTATACAGGTGTGATATGTAGAGAGATTGTTTAATACGCAATCTATTATACACAGGTAGCAAGATTCAGATCATAGTGATAACAAATTCAGATTTGCTGACACAATCAACCCTTATCTTATCACTGTTATTTACCTAACCATCTGCAAAGATTACTAGGCTCTGATATTACCATCTGGAATATATTAGTGCTTCTGATCCACAAATTATATAATAGTAACAGCTTCAATTTTATTCAGTGGGGATCTGTATTTTCTTGATTATGTCCAGAGATCAAAGTAACGTCATCTATGAAAGGTGTTAGCTGTGGAGAGAAGCACACAAGTCCACAAAAATTTGTAGATAACATATAATTTAGAGAATGAATACTGGATTCAACATTTATCCAGGAATTTTTTTCAAACTTAAGAAAATCTTCATCCTTGCCATTGAGGCCACAGAGTAACCTTGTAATTATGAGTATTTTCAATTTCAGAAGCTGACCAAAAATCTTAAAAGAGGAATGCAAATGAAAGCTTATTGTAATTTTACAAAAACCATGCCTAAATTAAACGAGAGGAGTCTTCCAAATGTCCCTGGGAGGAACACATATAAAGACAGAATTTTTTTTCTGAACAAAAGATACCACAAATCCAATATTTGGAAGGAATTATAATCTGTGAATATCTAATAGTAGTAGAGGTTTATATTTTAACATGAAACTTTTGCCTGAAGTTATATTATGCAACCATCTCTCTCCCTCATCTGTTTCCTTTATATTCTTGGTCATTTCTTTAAAAAATATTCTGGTGTTTGCATATAGTAATTGTTGTTTAATTCCTTATATTTTTATTTTTAAATAGGAAACCACTTATATGCACTACTATGATATTAATAAATACTTTTTGAAAACTTTACTGACAGATAATTATGCAAAATTGAATCCAAAGATTTAAAATATGTTAGGAAGAGATTATTTTAGACATTTAGAGTACATTAAAAAATGAAACTGGTGCTAGAATAATAGCATAACAGGTAGGGTGTTTACTTTGCATGTGGCTGATCCAAGATCTATCCCTAGCATTACTATGGCCACACAATCTTCACCAGGAGTGATACATAAGCACAGATACAATCTCTGTTCATCACTGCATGTGATCTCCAACTCCTCAAATTATGGGGTTTACCACCAGAGGAGATTGTAACCAAACAAGAAAGGAACCTCTATAGATAAAACTTAGATTATGGGCATAATTTTAATTTAGCGACAAAAATATATGTGTTGTTAATGTTCATTATGGATATATAAATACCAAATATGAAGGGATATAGAGGTGATATTCTTTAAAAAAATTAAGAATAAAAGTAAAAGACCAGAACCTTGGGGTCAAGGAAATGAATAGAATTGCTGAAGCATGTTGCCATGTTCTAACCAACCAGTTCCACAGACTCACTCTTTTCTCAAGATGTAAACCAAGCCATGAAAAATTATTGCTAAACTGGCCCAAGCAGCAGAAAGCTGGCCATCTCAGAAGTAGATGGATGCCTGCTGCATCCATCACCCAGAATCACTATTTTCCCAATAGCTTCACCTCATCACCCCTGTAAGATTTCCTTTGAGGACTCCAATCTGAACAAATTTTAGGTATGCCATTTTGAAGGCTAATATCACCAGGGATAATTGGAGTAAATGTGGGAACCCTTGATCATTCTTTCCTTCTCCCAAAAAGCCTGGCAATTAAGTACATGCCCCTTAAGGTTGTAGTGTCAGTAATAGTTCTTTGGATTTCTGGAAAAATGTATTTGTTTGATGCTGTCATTCTTGTAGGAGCACACCAATTTACTAAATAGATAGCTAACAAGAGCTTACTAATCCTTCTGCCATTGTCTTAATGTCTTCATTGGAGATACAATGATTTTCACAAATGTGCTTAATACTATACTTTTTCTTTTTTTCTTTATTTCTTTTATCTTTTATTTTTATTGTTTTTCTATTTTTCAATATCTTTACTTTCATGTATCTGTAAAAAGGTGAACTATGTTTAACTATGTGAGGTAAGCATTTTCTTTAAATATAACATTTTTTAATTGCTGAAGAAAACACATTGTATGTCCAAGGTTCTAAGTTTGATTCTGGCAATGCATAATTTTTATACTCTAAGCATATGTAGTAAACCCTACCTGAAGCTTTTCATTGGCCTTAGGACTGAACTCTCCGATCCACACTAATTAAGCAGAATATTACTAGGAAGTCATAAAATAAAATTAAAATTAAGCATCTGAACATTTAAAATGAGAACTACACGAAGAAAATCACAATTGTTTGAATTTTGGGATAATAAAAAGTTTATCTTACAATAGTCACCAAAAAGCTTAGCCTAGATAAAGTGATCTTAGAAACATAAAACTTAAACAAATGCCTGGTGTATATAAGCATGACAATTAGAAGATAGATATGTAAAAGCAGCCATACTATACAAAGGCTAAAATCAAATAAAGAAAATTAAAAGAAGTATTGAAATAAAAATATGAGATGAGACTATGCAGAGCATCTTGCATATAGATTCAAAGCACAAATCCATCATCTCAAATCAATTGCTCATCTCAGTTTTAAGGTGAAATGTAGAACCCATATTGATTAAAATTAAATGTTCACACTGAATGATTGTAAGAAAAATAGTTGAGGTAGATAAATGTTTCAAACAATGTTAACATGTAGTATGATGACTTGGAGAACTTGGAACCAGCTAACTTGGCTTTCAAAATTATTATAAGGGTAGAATTTTCCATAGAAAAGATAAAAGACCAAATTTATGAGAAAGAAAAGACTCCATGTCTCTTGAGAGATAAAGGACAGTGTGGAGTGAAGAAAGCCAAGATAAAGAAGATATTCTAGAAAGCCATAAAGCTGATGGAGCAGTTTGGAAGAAAATCTAGGTCAATGTCTGCATGTTCATTTGAGGATGATGACAGGATATTTTATTAGAATAAAGATTTTGAAAGCAGATGGGAATATAAGACTGAAATTTAGTAAATGATTGAGTCTAGAGAATTACATTTGAGGATTTTTAATATACAATAGTAATCTAAGTGATTTTAAAAAAATCCTAATGAACAAAGATTCTATAAACAAGGACCAATACTTATGTTATTATTTTCTATGCTAGGAAGAAGAAAAATTCAAGAAGCCAGTGATGATGACTCAATGAGTGTTTATAGTCACAGAGTCATTATTTCAAGCCAGCAATTGTGATCAGAGTTTCAGGGCTGGGGAGATAGTACAAACAGGTCAGAGCTTGTCTTTCAGGTGGACAACCACAAATAAATATGGTCCTTTCCCAGCATTGCGAGGGGTCACTACTGATGACAGAACCAATATAGCCCTAGCACCACAATTGTGGCTCACCATTCTTTTCCCTAAAAAAGTTTTACATTCAATGTCCATAACACCATCTTTGAATAAAGGGTAGGAATTAAAAGGAACCAGGAACATGTTGTAGCAAAGTACCTTGAGCCTTGATATTTAAGGCTGTTCTTTGCACAAGTATCTTGCTTGGTTTCTGTTTGTTTGTTCATCTATTTTAACTTTGGAGAAGCCTCAGCTCAGTTCTCTCTTGCTCTCCTTCACATCTTTCTAAATAAGTTTCAATAAAAATGGTCTTTTTAAGCTAAATAACATAAGAACACAATAAAAAAAGCATTTTTATCAAGAGAAATAGATTTTAATGAAGATCATCATCTAAGGTTACATAATCAATTTCAATACAGGTGAAAAGAAATGAGTTCAAGGAAATGCTGAAGTTCAACTGAGCTGGATCAGAAAACAGTAAGTCCAGCTAAGGAGGAACAATGAGTTTTGGAAAGACAATTTGAAATCTCAGTGAGTCTATGAGCCAGAAAGACCAACGGACTCATAAAAAAATGGTAACTTCTCCCAAAATGGACATGGTATTCTTGTGACTGTTGAACTGAATACAGTTCCTGAAAGAGATTGCAATGACTTATTGATGCATTTACTATACATATAAATCTTATAAAGTTCTCAGTGGCAATTTTCATAGAATTAATTGATTGATGATGTAGATTTTTGATAAAAATATGATAATTAAATGTCATAAAATTAAGTATTATAATAGCACTTATAGCAGTCATTTATGACAGATCTTATTACAGGACTTGATAGTTAACAAATTTGATATCTGGACAGCTTAAGTAAATTGCTCATTTCACTTTACTCTAAGTGCTATAAACAGACTTCCAGACCAAATCTGATGTCCAACAGAATCCCTACCCTTAAACTTATTATCACACTGCTTTTTGCAAGATTTTTACCTATGCTTCTTTCAATATAGAACTTAAAGCATATGGTCTACACCAATAAAGGTAGAATTTATAATTTGTATTGAACAGCTTTGTTATTAACATGAAATGTGGGTGAACTAGTTTCAAAATATTTGACAGGGCGGTGTGTTAATCCCTAAAAGCCCTTCCATCTTAGACACTTGGCAAAGAGACATATCAGGAATACTATTATCTTTATAAAGACCATGCTTTCATAGAAAATAAAACAAGAATGTTACCCATGTGAATTGTGCTCCAGAAAGTTAGGAAGATAACAGTTGACGAGAGAAATGAATGAGATTCACTATCATAGTTAAATTTTCTATTGACAGATGGATTGTTTGCATGTTTTTATAACATCCACACATTTCCATCTGAGGTCATTTTTGATTTATGGCATGCATTATCTCTCTTGACCCACCTTTTTTTCGTAAGGTATGCTCTGCTGAGGTTTGTTATTATTATCCCACCCACATGTGGTTGGCCTATACAAATATCCACACACCCAGTCTGGGTGCTTTCCAACACAAATATCAATGGCATTCACACTATGGGGAGAAGAACATCTTGATGAGAGGTTTATGTGAAGTTTAGTGTCCAATAAAATTTATGTCAGAACAGGAAGGATGGTAATGCTGTAAAAAGCAATATACTCAGAAAAATAAAAGCATATAATATTGATATACATACATATCTGGTCTATTTTATTATATAAGAATATAATTGCTCTCATAATTGTGAAAGCAAAGGAAAGCAAAATGTCATTTGAGAAAATTCAAATATCTCATAGTCTTGTAGTTGTTCTAACCACTTTTTTTTCTACCAAAAAATCCCAATGATTCTTTAATTTAATAAACATTTGACTACAAGGACAATTGTGATTACTGAAAAAGGAAAGGAGAAGGTTAGGATGGGAACATAAACAACACAAAAAAAAGTACTTTTGATTTTCTATGATGCATACCTAAAAGATTATATATGCAATGCATAGATACACTATAATGCAATGAGTAAATAATTAAATGATTAAATAATTAAGTAATCAATTAAAATAATCATGCTATTAATATAAACAAAATAATTTACATACATAAACAAGCACAGCTAATCCAAATGAAGTGTTGTTGGTGAGTGAATAGAATTAAGATTAGTGATGCATCGATTTTACTCTTCAAAAATTACACAAGGGTCAAGTAATCCATGAGTCCAGAGCCAGTAGTAAGACCCATGTACAGCCATATATGACTCCTAAATAATCAATCAAAACTTTTCAAAATACATATACACCATTGTGGGCAAAAAAAGCAGAAGTTTAGTATTAGAGTTAAGATATTTGCCTTGCAAAAGGCCAATTAGTTAGATCCCTACTAACACTCATGTTCCCCTGTGCACTGCCGGAAGTGATACCTGAGAATAAAGCCAGGAGTAAACACTGAAAACCATGAATTGTGGCAAAAAGTGAAAAACAAGAATCAAACAAACAAACAAAAGCACAGATCTTTTTAGGACTTACTTTGATAGAAACCAGACAAGAAGAAAGTAGATTTCACACTTAGAGAATACGTAGGTGACGTCAAAACCAAGAAGTGTGGGAGGGAACACTGGAAAACAAAGAAATAACTTGAACATTCACATCTCTTTCAGGCATGTGTTAGGGTTCGTCAAAGGAATTTTTGAAATACATAATAAAAATAACGAGCTGACATATTAATTCATAGGCAAGTCAGCAGGAGTCAAACAAATTAAAATCTCTCTTGTTTTTCTGAGTTGAGCTGCACCTATATATATATATTCAATTTGGTAATTTCCTAACATTGTTACCTTTACAGAATATTTGAGTTCATTCACATCTACTAAAATGCTCAGTTACATACATTCTTACTTCTAAATTTTTTGTTCCCAATCAAAACAAATTTGCTTTGAGTGTACAAAGAGCTTGTGTTATTCTGATGGAGGATAATTGGAAAAATATGGAATAAAGAGAAAGAAGAGGAGTTTGGTTATTAAAAAAAAAAGATGAGAAAACAGCAGGAAATAAAAAAAATAAAAATATCCCTAGCCAGAGCATCATTGCGAAAGACAAAGGAAGCTCTGTACTCAAAATTCTCTTAGTGAGCTCTATTATTTTTAGTGGAATGATAGAGCCTGGACACAGACCTTTTTCTGGCAAAAATTACCTGTTATTGGGATGTAAAGGTCATGAATCCAGATGTCAAGGGAGAATGAAAAACACCTTCTTTCCTATGGCAGAATGAATGAATTAAAAATGGTGAAAAATTTGCAAACTCAGTTTTAGGGGTGGAATAAATAAAAAAGTGAACTAGAGGGCCTGGAGAGAAAGCACTTGCATGCAGCTGACATGCAACCAACCTGGACTGACCTGGGATCTATCTTCCTCATCCCATGTGGTCCCCTGATCCTGCCAAGAGCAATTTCTGAGTAGAGCTACAAATAACTCCTGAGTGCTGCTGAGTGTGGTCCAAAACTCAGCCCCCAAAAAGCAAAATAATTTTATAATGGATTATAAATGACATATGGACAGTGGAGGAGAGTCTGGGACACTTAGGTCGTGATGTGAAGTACAATAACCAAATGGATACACATAAATACATTATGAGTGTATAATGAATACATATTAATACACTGTGTACGCATTAATAACATGGTAACCATGTTACCTAAGTTAGAAAGATGCTACTAATAAATTTAGGCAATGGGCAACTTTTTCCATATTAAGAAGTCAGATGCACGCCGGCCCAATGGGGCCCGAATGTGAGAAACTGTGAGTGCTGCCTCATGTTTGTCTCCTGTCCTGTCTCCTAAACCTCTTAGAAGTGAGCCAAAAAGGGTCCAGAAAATTCACTCTCCCAGAGGCTCATTCAAGGGGCCGGATGACAAGGGACTGCTTCCTAAAGTGAAAACTGGCTATAAGCAGTACATCACAGAAGGCAGGTCCCCTGTTTGTGATGTCAGGCTGGGAAAATCTATGCTGGCCCAATGGGGCCTGACTGTGAGAAACTGTGAGTGCTGCCTATGTGTGTTTGTCTCCTGAGATGTCTCCTAAACCTCTTGAAAGTGGGCCGAAAAGGGCAGAAAATTCGCTCTCCAGAGGCTCCAGAAGAGCACAGCTACTTCGCTTTGCTATGCAACCATGGGCTCTTTCTAAGGAAAGAACGCCACTGCAACAACAACAACAACAAAAAACCACACTAAGAACTGAGCTGGATCACCGAAGCCCAGCATCTCTCCCAGGACTGTCTTCTCTGCTGCATGCTCATGCCTAAGATTTGATCCTGTGTGAGGTTTCATCCACTGAGGGCTCCCCTTCCTTGGAGGCAAGTTGACCCACCCAGAAAAAGCAGAGCCAGAAGAGCATGGCCACGACATCATTTAGCCAACGAATACCACCACAACATGTAGAAAAACCCACAATACAAGTGTGACAATGGGGAAACAACGCAGGCCAGCATCAGACATAGAGAATGAAGATGACAATTCTGATGACCAGAAAACGGCCAATCAACTAATCAATCTCTCAGATAAGGATGTTAGAAAAGAAATATGGAAGATGCTCAAAGAACTCATACTAATATCAGATGATGCAAACTTTATACTCAGGAAAGTTGTAAGGGACAAAGATGGACATTTTGTATTAATCAAGGGATATGTACTGCAGGAAGAAATCATTCTCCTAAGCATATATGCACCAAATGAGGGGCCAGCAAAATATTTAATACAATTGTTGACAAATCTGAAAAATAATATCAATAACAATACAATAATTGTGGGGACATCAAAATGACTTTGTCAACACTGGATAGGTCAACCAGACTGAATCTCAACAAGAATATACTAGACCTGAGAAGAGAAATTAAAAAAAGAAGCTTAGTTGATATATAAAGGACACTCCATCCAGAAACCTGGATACACATTTTTCTCCAATGTACACGGGACATTCTCCAGGATAGACTACATGCTGGCACATAAAACATACCTCAATAATATCAAGAAGATAGAAATTTTTCAGGCAACCTTCTCTGACCACAAGGCTCTGAAATTATGTGTGAATTCCAAAGGGACACAGAAGAAAAACTTTAACACCTGGGAGCTAAAAAGGCTCATACTGAATAACCAGTGGATCTGAGATAAAATCAAAGAGGAAATCAAAACCTTCCTGGAAACAAATGATAATAAAGACACAAACTATCAGAAATTATGGGACATAGCAAAAGCTTTACTGAGAGGAAAATTTAAAGCTTTGCAAGCACACATCAGGAAGGAAGAAGGGGCCTACCTGAATAGCTTAATGATGCAGCTCATAGAATTAGAAAGTGCTCAACAAAAGGAACCAAAAATAGGGAGACAGAAGGAAATAACAAAGCTGAGAGCAGAAATCAACGAAGTGGAAACCCAAAAACAATCCAAAAGATCAACAAAAGCAGAAGTTGGTTCTTTGAAAAAATAAACAAGATTGATAGACCACTGGCAAAACTAACAAAGAAAGAGAGAGAAACTTGATAACTTGTATTAGGAATGAAAAAGGAGAGATCACTACTGATATGGCAGAGATTCAAAGGGTAATCAGAAACTACTTTGAGAAACTCTATGCCACAAACAATGAGAACCTGGAAGAAATGGATAAATTCTTGGACATTTATAATCTTCCATGTTTGCTTGAAGAGGATATAGCATATCTAAACACTCCCATCACTATTGAAAAAATTAAAACAGTAACCAAAAGTCTGCCCAAAAACAAAAGCCCAGGCCCAGATGGATTCACTAATGAATTCTTTCAAACTTTCCAAGAGAACTGCTACCAAACCTGGCAAGATTCTCATGAAATAAAAAAAAAAAAAAAAACGGAAACACATCCAAATAGCTCTTATTAAGCCAACATCACCTTGATACCTAAACCAGACAGAGATTCTACCAAAAAAAAAATAATAAGACCAATATCACTGATAAATGCAGATTCAAATATCCTCAACAAAATCCTGGCAAATAGGATTCAATGCCTCATTAAGAAGATCATCTACTACGATCAAGTAGGTTTCATCCCAGGAATGCAAGGATGGTTTAACATCCATAAATCTATCAACATAATACACAACATCAACAACAAGAAAAAGAAAAATCACATGATCATATCAATAGATGCAGAGAAGGCATTTGATAAGGTCCAACACCCATTCTTGATCAAAACTCTCAGCGAGATGGTAATGGAAGGAACCTTTCACAGTATAGTTAAGGCCATCTACCACAAGCCAGTGGCAAATATTATCCTCAGTGGAGAAAAACTAAGAGCCTTCCCTCTAAATTCTGGCACAAGACAAGACTGTCATCTCTCACCACTCCTATTCAACATAGCACTGGAAGTACTCGCTATGGTGATTAGGCGAGAAAAAGATATCAAGGGTATCCAGATAGGAAAGGAAGAAGTCAAGCTCTCACTGTTTACAGATGACATAATACTCTACTTAGAAAACCCTAAAGACTATACCAAAAAGCTTCTAGAAACAATAGACTCATATAGCAAGATGGCAGGCTACAAAATTAACACACAAAAATCAATGGCCTTTTATACAGCAATAGAACTAAGGAAGAAATGTACATTAAGAAAACAACCTCATTTACAATAGTGCCACAGAACTCAAATATCTTGGAATCAACTTAGCTAAAAATGTGAAGGACCTATACAAAGAAAACTATAAAACTCTGCTCCAAGAAATAAGAGAGGACAAGTGGAAATGGAAACACATAACCTGCTCATGGGTTGGCAGGATTAACATCATCAAAATGGCAATGCTCCCCAAAGCATTATACAGATTTAATGCGATCCCTCTAAAGATACCCATGACATTCTTCAAAGAATTGGATCAGGCACTTTTGAAATTCATTTGGAACAATGAACATCCTAGAATAGCTAAAGCAATCATTGGGAAAAAGAATATGGGAGGAATTACTTTCCCCAACTTTAAACTGTATTACAAAGCAATAGTTATCAAAACAGCATGGTATTGAATAAAGACAGGCCCTCTGAACAGTGGAATAGGCTTGAATACTCAGAGAATGTTCCCCAGACATACAATCATCTAATTTTTGATAAAGGAGCATGAAATCCTAAATGGAGCAAAGAAAGCCTCTTCAGCAAGTGGTGGTGGCACAACTGGCTAGCCACTTGCAAAAAAATTGAACTTAGACCCCCAGCTAACATCATGTATGAAGGTAAAATTCAAATGGATTAAGGACCTCGATATCAGACCTGAGACCATAAGAAATATAGAACAACACGTAGGTAAAACACTGCAGGACTTTGAGACTACAGGCATATGAAAATATAGTAACATATGCAAATGAAAATGTAAAGAAATACAGAAACAACTTGGAACTTTAATTAACCTAATATATACCTTCCAAGGTAATTAGAACCATTACAGATTATTTTGGAACTCCAGTGAGGATAAACATGAATTATCCTATTAATCTGAGACTGTCTTCTTAGACCTCATACAACATTTTTGATCATTTTAGTCTTCCTTTTCCTCTCCTCCTCCTTCTTCTTCTCTTTCTTTTTCTCTTCCTCCTCCTCTTCCTCCTCTTCTCTCCTCTCCTCCTTATTTTGTTTCTACTTTTTCTTTTATCTTAGGCCCATAACCAGTGGGGATCAAGGTTGTACTCCTGGATCTGCACTTGAGGTCACCCTGGCAAAACTCAAGAGACACTATAGGATGTTGGGGATCAAATATGGGTCAACTGCATACAAGGGAAGTGCCTTACCCAATATATTATCTCTTTATCCCTGGCCTTATCTTGACTATCTACTTCGTATTATGCATTTAGTATACCTAAATTCAAATATGTAGGACATTTTATATTGATTTTTTTTCTTTAAGCTGAAATTTAACAGCAATAAATTTATTTGGCATTTTTCTCTTTTTCTTTTGATTTTTTGGGCCATACCCAGAGACACACAGGGGTTACTCCTGGCTATGGGCTCAGAAATCACTCCTGGTTTGGGAGACCATATGGGACACGGGAGATGGAACAGTGGTCCATCCTACGTTAGTGCATGCAAGGCCAACACTCTACTGCTGCACCATCACTCTGGTCCAGAATTTTTTTCTCCTCCAGATCATCTAATTTATGTGACATATGTTATCTATCATGTTTATTGCTCTATTTTGAGTGACATATATGTGTTTTAGTTTGAATATCCTTTTAAAGATCGAACACATTGGTGTGTGAGGTTTTGATTTAATCCTAGCACTTCATGACACTTTTAGTACCAGAAAATGTGACCTCAGTGACCCCTAGATCTAGCAGCAGCTTAATCATAAAAAAAGATTAGACAGAAAGATTTTCTATTTGACATTTCTATGGTAGTCTGAGCACCAATATACTAATGTATCTAACATTATTTTATTGGCTATAAAATATACATTTTGGCAGCATTTCCACAATAGTTAAAAATTAGATTAGGCATAGGACTTGAGTGTTAAAGTATATTATTTAGGGTCTAGGATTCCTTTGAGACTGATACCCTGTTGAGTTAAATAATTAACGATGGGGCTGGATGGCGGTGGATTTCTCTCCGTGCCATCCCAGTCCACGTGGCTTTGCAACCTTCATGCAGTCGGCGAGTTCCAGGCCCAGGTGAAATCACTCACTCACAGTCAGACGTCAGGAAGCAACAACTTTATTCAAGCCCTAGCAACCACGTGTGTGTGGCCTATTCATAACCTTTCAAGCACAGCAATATTTTGCTAGCCCTGCATCTTATTTCCTGTTAGCCATCTTCCCTTTGGGCTCCATGCTGGTCAAAGACCAGAACACAGAAACCCAGAAGCCAGAGCGCAAAGCAGCGCAGAAAGGGCAAGGAGCCAAAAGGGCAAAAAGCCAAAAAGGGCCGAATTCCCTTGGTCCAAGCCTTATTTAACATTTCCCAGACCCCTCCCAGAAATGGGAGGGTCTAGCAGGTAAGGTTACACCTACTATCCGGTTCCCAAGACCCCTCCCAGAAATGGGTGGGTCACAGGGTTTTAAATAGGTACACCCACAATACCCCTCATCATATTGTCTCAATATCAGAAGTATGACCCTGATAGCCCAAAGTATGTAAGGGAATTATTTAAAAACAACCAATAAATCAACCAGCCAGCATCACATATGGTCATCACTAATAATACCTCAATGCAGAGTCAGGTATAAGCCCTATATACTGTAGACAGATGTGGCACCTAAACAACAATATCAGCAAAATAGAGTAAATAAATGATAGTTTAGATATATAATGATATTTGCTGAAAAAATACTTGACTTTTCTAAATCAGTTGAAGATCTTATTGAGGTAAAGGGTGTATGCGGAGATTTTTAAATGCTAGGTTAATCATTCTCTACAATCAAGATAGAAAGCACCCTTTCAGTAAGACTATTAATGAGAAAGCATTAAAAATTTTAGAAAGGAAATGCATTAAAACACTAAATAAGTGTCTTTATGGTTAACAGAATTCTATATGGTTTTAAGAATTGGTCCTATTGGTACATGCCTTTTATTATTCTGAGTAGAACTGTGGTACTTTGGAAACAATCCACTCATATAAAAGTCTCCAAACCTCATTAAAAGAATAAAAGTCATAGAATAGGAGCCATCCTTCAAAGGCTCACAATGAGAGCTGGTGAGATAATGCAGTCATTATTATTATATAATATTATTATATCCTTTACTTGTACCAGTCTTTCAACTTTTCTTATCAAATTGCAAGTCCTTTACAAGAATATGAGTGGATATAACCTGAGGAGAAATAGATATCTATCGACATGTATGTCTATTACTTTTTTTATTAAAAATTTACCAAGAGGAATATTAATGAGTTAAAACTTACTAGCAAGTCCTTCTCACTTATCAGTAGCCGTCAGATAGCTCCTACTTCCAAAACTCACTCTCTTGAGCTTGCAAAAGTAAGTAATGAAATTAATAATGCATTTGGACTGAACTAGTTAGATTGGCTTAGTCACATTATCTAGCTATTATATTCTCTCATGTAAGTAAATAACTAGTTATGATAATCTGATATTTTTATTCTTAAATGGAAAAATGACATCTTAGTGTTACAATGACTTATCTTAAATTTACTTTGTAGGTCTTTCTGCAAAGCAGATGTTTTCTTGTTTGGATGAAAAATGAAATTGTTAAAACTTTATAATCCAATGCTTCATGTTTTCCAAATAGACATGTTTCAGTGATTTGACTAAAATTTGTTAATATTCCAGGAGGATATTTTCTGCCAAAAGTTGCAGAATTTTTGTATCTGGCTCTTCCTGTCATTCTTTTTGTTTCCTTACGAATATCAGGATCTTGCAGTGTTTACAATCTGTCCCTCTTTCTCAAAATGGTCTCTAATTACTTCTTTTATACTGGTTTATATATGATCATTTCAATAGTTTTTTTCATTTCCCAAAGAGACTATTATAGTTTTATAAAATGCTGATTTTTTGCTTATCTTCCAACGACTCTGAGATCAGGATCCAGATGTTCTGACTGAGCCAAGGGCAACAGTAAGGTCTGGCAAAGGAAAAATAAGGGCCTGCATCTATGTAGAGAGATATTGAAAGAGAGAGAGACATTGAGAGAGAGAATATCAGGGAGATGCATGCCTGGGAGAGAAATGCTGATACATATGCATTGTCATTTCTAATATATAATAGAATTTCTATATATATGTAGAAATTATATTGATATATTAACATTTCTAACATTGTTTAGAGAGGTTAAAGAAAGAAGAACGAAATGTCCTTTGACTTGAGCCTCTGTAAATGCAGATGAAAACAAAAGACATATATCACAGATAGAAATACAGCAGGACCATTGAGAAAAGAGCTTATGTTATTCATTCATAATGGAAAGTTTAAATTGAAGTGAGAGCAGAGAAATAGTTTCAAAGGTTTCCCCTATTGGAGTCATTCTACCTTTCCTTCTTTTACATGTCTTTATTCTGAGGCTCCTTGTTTATATTTCTGATTTTTACCCAAAAGTGAAAAGTTATGAGAAAATAGCACTTCTTCCTTCTTCCCTTTCTCCCATCCTCCCTTTCTCCCTTCCTCCTTTCTTTTCTCCTTTCCTCCCTTCCTCTCTCACTTTCTCCCTCCTTCCTTCCCTCCTTCCTTCCTTCCCTCCTTCCTTCCCTCCTTCCCACCCTCCTTCCTTCCCTTTCCTTCCTTTTCTTTCCTTCTTTCTTTGATATTTTGGGGTTTGGGGCCACAAGATATAGCACTCATGGATTATTAATGATTCTATACGTTGAATTCATGCCTGACAAGCTCAGGGGACCATCTGGTATACCAAGGATCTATCTATCTATCTATCTATCTATCTATCTATCTATCTATCTATCTATCATCAATCTATCTGTCTGTCTGTCTATATCTATCATTTATTTCCTTAAAGATATGTCTCCATCCATATTATATTTGTATGTATGTCTCCTATGAATATTCCATAACAGAAGATATATTATATTTCATGCATAACACCAATATTAATATATTTAATGTTACTAGTTCATCATTGAAACAAATAATGTGACCTGGTCCTAGTGATGGTTGAGATGGAAAGTTCATATATTTGCCTATAGTTAAATCTTTTTCACTTACTAAATTATATAAATTAGAATTTGAAGCAATATCTTTGATCATCTCTGGGTATATCTTTTGCAATCTATTAAAGAAATGTGCAGCTCATATCTTCTTGCTGTCTTTGGAGTAAAAAAAATAAAGTTTAGCTATTAATTGCACTTTATTTTCAATAAAATATAATTTTAATATTAAAAATTCCAAATAACTCAGCAGTGATACATGTTTAAAATATTTTACATAAAAAGTGGCCATCTGCATGATACTTATTAATTCTATGGCATCATTCTAATTATTGTTCACTAATTTAAACCTTTTTTTAATTTAACCAACTTTATTACATACATGATTGTATTTGGGTTTCAGTCATGTAAGAAAACCGCCCATCACCAGTGCAACATTCCCATCACCAATGTCCCAAATTTCCCTCCTCCCCACCCAACCTCCACCTATACTCTAGACAGGCTTTCTATTTCCCTCGTATATTCTCATTATTAGGATGGTTCAAAACGTAGTTATTTCTCTAACTAAACTCATCCCTGTTTGCAGTGAGCTTCATGAGATGAGCTGTAACTTTCAGCTTTTTTCTCTTTTGTGCCTGAAAATTATTATTGCAAAAATGTCTTTCATTTTTCTTAAAACCCATAGATGAGTGAGATCATTCTGCATCTCTCTCTCTCTCTCTCTCTCTCTCTCTCTCTCTCTCTCTCTCTCTGACTTTTTTCACTCAGCATAATAGATTCCGTGTACATCCATGTATAGGAAAATTTCATGACTTCATCTCTCCTGACAGCTGCATAATATTTCATTGTGTATATGTACCACAGTATCTTTAGCCATTTGTCTATTGAAGGGTATGTTGGATGTTTCCAGAGTCTTGCTATGGTAAATAGTACTACAATGAATATAGGTTTAAGGAAGGGATTTTTGTATTGTATTTTTGTGTTCCTAGGGTATATTCCTAGAAGTGGTATAGCTGGGTCATATGGGAGCTCGATTTCCAGTTTCTGGAGGAATCTCCATATTGCTTTCCATAAAGGTTGAACTAGATGGCATTCCCACCAGCAGTGGATAAGAGTTCCTTTCTCTCCACATCCCCGCCAACACTGCTTGTTCTCATTCTTTGTGATGTGTGCCAATCTCTGGGGTGTGAGGTGGTACCTCATAGTTGTTTTGATTTGCATCTCCCTGATGATTAGTGATGTGGAGCATTTTTTCATGTGTCTTTTGGCCATATGTATTTCTTCTTTGTCAAAGTGTTTGTCCAAAAATGGGGAGAAGAAATGGACAGACACTATTAATTGCATTTAACTCTAGTATAGGGTTTGAAGAAACTTTTGGCCTTTTTTATTATCTAAAGTTGTGTAACATTAGCCTTTGTATGGACTGATTCTGGAATAATGCATGTGTAACATTTGATGCAATCACAATCACAGACAAAACTCTAACATCAAAATCCCCATTGCCTAGTTATGAGGTGCATATTGAAAATTTAACACATTAGCAATCAAAAGTCATGAATGATCCAGGTTCTTTTCAAGCTGCTTTCTTGAATTGCTATACCAGAAAAATAATCAATGTATATTTGCATAATAATATGAATTCAACATATTACTGGATGTGATCATTAGAGAAAAGGAAACAAAAGACACTCAAATCAGATAGGAAGAATTGAAACTGTTTCTTTTTTAGAGATGAATTAGGTGATGAAATGCAATAAAGTGATAGGCATGGTACCGCTAGAGCAACAATATTGTAAAAAGAAAAGTGTTTGTCAGAGTTATGAGAGGAAGAAAACTTGGAGACTTTGGTGGTGGGAAATGTGCACTGGTGAAGGGTTTTGTACATTGCATGGCTGAAACTAAATCATAAACAACTTTGCAACTGTGGGGAAAAAAAGAAAAACACTTGTTATGAGCAACATTGTAGCTTCTATGTTTAAATAAATCGAAAAAAATGATTTTGGCATGTTTCCTTGTTGTTTTGTTTTGTTTGGTTTGGTTTAGTTTGGTTTGGTTGGGTTGGGTTTGGTTTGGTTTCTGGTTTTTGGTTTTGGTATTTGGGCCACACCCGGTGACGCACAGGGGTTACTCCTGGCTATGCACGTAAAATTGCCCCTGGCTTGTGGGACCATATGGGATGCTGGAAAATCTAACAGTGGTCCATCCTAGGTTAACGTATGCAAGGCATGTTTTTAAAACTGTCATGTTTTTAAAACTGTGTTAGAAATAGTCAAAGTTGGTTAAAATAATGGTGTAATAAGCTTTTTATTTGTCCAAAATATTTAATATTTGAAGGAAAAGTGTTCTAATGGAACAATATAATTTTATTTAAATAGTATTAGCTTGATTATATTTCTTGAATATTAATCTGTAGTTATTATGTTGGCTCAGTAAATTTACAACATTTTGTATTCAAAAATCTCTAAAGCCATAATATGGTATGTTCAGCAAAGAAAGTAACATTTATTCTATAAAAGCCACAATACATACAATAAATGAAAATCAAAATTCCAACCACAAAGCAAGAAGGAAACGGAATTTTAAAAATTCTTGAAAATGATCCAAAAACTACAGAGGCAGGGTGGGGCTCAGAACACTCCACATGTCAAAACTTCTGGGTGTCTTCGACTGGTATGTTGGGGGCTTCTGGGTGTCTTCGACTGGTATGTTGGGGGCTTCTGGGTGTCTTCGACTGGTATGTTGAGGGCTTTGGGCAGAACAGCTAGCCATAGGCCCCCTGGGCTGACCACTTAGTTCAGGGGACCGAGATCCCTCCACACCAGGTGGGTCTCAGGGCCAAGCCTGGTTAATCGGGCTGGGGGAGGAGGGGGGTGAGAAATTCCTCCCTATGCATCCAAAAACTACAGAGGCAGGGCTGGGCTCAGAACACTCCACATGCCAGGACTTCTAGGTGTCTTCGAATGTTATGTTGGGAGCTCTGGGCAGGACAGCTAGCCATAGGCCCCCTGGGCGAACCACTTAGTCCAGGGGACCAAGATCCCACCACACAAGTCGGGTCTTCAGGGCCACGCCTGGTTCATCAGGCCCTGGGGGGAGGTGGGTGAGAAATTCCTCCCTATACACCCAAAAACTACAGAGGCAGGGCTGGGCTAAGAATACTCCACATGCCAGGACTTCTGGGTGTCATCGACTGGTATGTTGGGGGCTCTGGGCAGAACAGCTAGTCATAGTCCCCCTGGGCTTACCACTTTGTCCAGGGGATCGAGATTCCCCCACACCAGGTGGGTCTTCAGGGCCACGCCTAGTTAATCGGGCCCTGGGTGGTGTGGGGTGAGAAATTCCTCCCTATGCATCCAAAAACTACAGAGGCAGGGCTGGGCTCAGAACACTCCACATGCCAGGACTTCTGGGTGTCTTCGACCGTTATGTTGGTGGCTCTGGGCAGAACAGCTAGCCATAGGCCCCCTGGGCTGACCACTTAGTCCAGAGGACCGAGATCCAGCCACACTAGGCGGGTCTTCAGGGCCACGCCTGGTTAATGGGCCCTGGGAGAGGGGAGTGAGAAATTCCTCCCTATGCATCCAAAAACTACAGAACCACATGGGGGCTCATGTCCCCGCACACACTTTATGTATTAAGAGTATTCCTTATCCTTATGTTATGTTTTGCATATCCAGAAAGTTCATTTTGTATTCTGCCCTTTCTCACTCCCCTACAAAGCTCTTTTTACTCTTAACTCTCTAAGCCCCCCATATGTCACTAAACTACATTACTCTTTTTAACTTCAGTACTGTACAATCTTAATCACAGACCACAGCCGTGCATTGTGTGTAACAACCCCAAACTGTTTCAAGATACATAAAATGGACACGTATTTCTTTTAGAATATTTTGTGTTTTTTCTCTGACAGCTATAATTCTTACTAAATGTTGTCTTATACAGTGACAATTCTAACCGCTTTTTATCTTCTCTTTATGAGCTGTTTAACAAGGAATTTTGGTGAAAGAGTCCCCCAGTTTAATGCTTATGATTGAACCATATCATGGGAATCGTTGGACTTGTTCTTATGGCCCCCATATGCGCCAATAACACCACGTGGCATTGCTCCTTTTTTGCATAGGCACATTAAAATGGGAAAATACTATACATACAAATAAGATTCTATCTAAGAGAGATTGGAACACACAAATCATGTAGTGCAAAGGGACCTTACACCCTGAACATTGACATTACGACCTGGCACAGACCTCAGAAGAAAGGGCATTTTCCATTCACCCCAGAACCAGGGAAGCCATCCATGAAACATCCAGGCTTGTCTATAACATCACCTGGAAGCAATCCTCTATCATGGAAGACCCTACACTGCTCAGACATCGACCTGCTCAAAAGAGACTTCCCTTAACACTGAGAAGACTTAACAACAACAACGACCTGCTTACAGGACAGGGCTCCCTGCATTGCCCTTTGATTGTGAGGTGAAAGGAGAGGATGCTCCACATCCTGACTTTAATGTAGGATATGCAGATTCCAGGATCTTTAATACAGAAACATGATACCAACCACAGAGACTGTGTCAAAAATAAAAGTGTGTTGGCACTACAGAAAATGTCTTGGATTGTATGATCTAGCTTGCCTGGAGCCTAGAATTGGTCTTTGCCAGGAAACGTCAGGGGTCGGGCCTCTTTGTATTTAGGCCAAGGTTATTCCTTTCCATGTTCCTCATATTTTGGTGGGCCTATGCAAACAACAATTGCCACTCCAACACCATTTTTACTGTACTCTTTTGACTCTAATCCTTAAAAAGAACCCACTTAAAATTTGAGGTTAACTTAAGCTAATATGCATGTTCATGGAAATGAAACCTTGTGGCTACAAAGTGATTTAAATATTTGGTCTCCTAAAGTCTTTTGATCTAAGTGACTGGGAAAAGTTTTGTGAAAATCCTATTGAGTTTCAAGGCCCTGAGGAAGGTGATGAGGTTAGATTGTGTTCTTAGCTATGCTGGAGAAATCCTTTATACTGATCCATTGGGTCCCAGATTTATTTTAGCTCTGGTTCTCCTATACCTGAAATGTCTACTGAATAATGCTGTTTAACAGTATTTGATCACTTATTCATGAAATCCCAATCTTGGGTTTTCTATTCCATTATAAAACAGAGAAATTAAAAACCTGTTTCCAAATTTGGAGATGGTTTTTGAATTTAATGTCTGGTTTTCTTAAACTGAGGACAGAAAAATAAAAGCATATTTATTTAAAAAAATTCTTGAAAATTATTTTCAATATTGGTTTATGACTTTAATACTTTGAATACAAGTGAAATTCAGAAATTGTGTGACTATTATCAAGTCTTTTGTGATGATAGCCTTTGGTGATGGTAGTGCCAGTGGTGACAGTAGAGTTGTGAAATAAAGAATGCTACAAACTTTTTTAAAGAGCAGTAAGGCAATAATCTGTCAATTGCAGCTTCCTGGATAAATAAGAACTTTGCAAAGAATAAACAAGATAGAGCAATAATGCAGTATACTCACATTTTAGAGTAATTGAAGATTTTATAATGTTTCTCATTTTTCCCTGTCTCAGGATAAGAATATTTTGACAGGCCCAGCGAGGTGGTGCTAGAGGTAAGGTGTCTGCCTTGCAAGCGCTAGCCAAGGAAGGACCGTGGTTCGATTCCCCGGTGTCCCATATGGTTCCCCCAAGCCAGGGGCAATCTCTGAGCTCTTAGCCAGGAGTAACCCCTGAGCATCAAATGGGTGTGGCCCAAAAAACAAAACAAAACAACAACAAAAGAAAAAGATCCATTGGGGCAGGGTGGTGACGCTAGAGGTAAGGTGCCTGACTTACCTGGGCTAGCCTAGGACAGACCGCGGTTCGATCCCCCGGCATCCCATATGGTCCCCCAAGCCAGGAGCAACTTCTGAGCACATAGCCAGGAGTAACCCCTGAGCATCACCGGGTGTGGCCAAAAAAAACAAAAAACAAATTAAAAAAAAAGAATATTTTGACATACTAATGCATTTTTCCCACATCAAAGTACAAATTTCTGGTGTTGAAACAAAATAATTTATTGGCTTCAGAAATAATATATGGCAATTTTAAACAAAGCATGAATAATGACAGGACAAAGGGGAGATAAAAAGAAGTAAATGTACGAAGAGCAAACAGGGCTAGCATATTATTGAAGGCAAATCACAAGTACAATAAGTCACACATTTAAATAAATATAGCCAGGCATTCATTTCATTGAGGCAATGTTTAATCAAAAGACAAGTCATCGTAATTAGTGTTAATGCTCATTTGTAAAGTGGGAAATCATTTCTCTCTTATATAAACAATGTATAATTCAACAATGCATCATCATTGCATCAATGCATCAACAATGTATCATCATCCCTACTGAATGAATGAACCTTTTGAAGGCAAATATACTTTTCCTTTGTGAAAAAAATTGTTATTCTAAGGTCTCACTTTTGAAGCACTGAAATATCCTCTCTCTTTCTCCTCATATCTCTTCCTCTAAAAGAATCATTAGAACAGAAGCCAAAGATAATGACTTTTGCAACATTTCAATGATATAAGGAAAATCTGACCTGAAAGGTTACTCAGGGAACTATCATTTGTCAAAAATTTCTTTCTGGTTCTGGAGACATAGCACAGGTGTTAAGAGATTTAATTGTGCCATAACATTACTCTAAGGCAGATTTCAGCATTGTGCATGGTACCCTGCACCACCAGGACTGATCCCTGAGCACAGAGGAAGAAGTACTCTAACCACTTTTGAGTTTGGCTCTAAAGCAAGCAAATTTTTGTTCTTAACCCACTATGAAACATGCTAGTTGGATTTAAATTTAAGGTTAGTGCTACATTAATTGATTTACTTAGCTTTTCTTTGCTTAGAAAAGATAAGGTGAAGATGCAGCCTCGGCTGCCCCCCACAGCTTTCTCTCTCCTTTCTCCCTGTCCCCAGGGTTATTTCTGGACACCTGCTCAGGGTCTTAGCAAGTGGGTTCCGGTGAGGTGCAATTTAAAAGAGACCCCAGGCTTCCTTGCTCCTGCAAGGGGCTGGGAGGGGACTGGTGAACTTTCAACTTCCAGGAATTAGGAAGCAAACGCCTCTCAGGGAGTCGGAAGCTTCAGCAGGCAACAAGGGGAGGACATGACTTCATGTTCTCTTCGCTTGTCCAAATCACAGACCAAAGTGGTGTCTCGGAAATACCCCCATCCCTCTTGACTATTTCTAAAACACAAAAGGGACACGTGTATCTCCTTTGTATATCTCAGATGTATTCCTTTAACATCTATAACTCTTTTCAAACATCTTCATATAGTGACAATTTTGCCCACTGGCTTTGTTATTTGATTGTTTGATTTCCCCCCATTGAGATCTGTTTTATAAGCAATATTGGTAGAAGAGTATCTCTGTATAGATTTCATGTTTGAACCAAGTTAGGGGAATGTTGGATTTTATTTGTCGGCCACCAGATGCACCAACAATATCTTGTGGCATTGCTTCTCTTTTGCATAGGCACATTAAAATGGAAAAATAATACATATGCAAACAAGTTCTTATCTAATAGAGATGGGTACACATATTTGGTAATGTAATTAGGCCTTTACCCTATACATTGGCATAATGATATGGCTTAGGCCTCAGAAGAATGCGCATCGCCCACACACACCTGAACAATGCATACCATCTATGGAAACAACCACAATTGTCTATAACATTACCAGGATCCAAAACTCTACCAGGGAAGACCTAGCACTGCTTTGGCAGTGACTGACTCCAAACAGTGCTCCCAACACCCAGACGAATCAGCAACAGTCTGCATGGAGGGCAAATTGCTCTGCATTGAATGATATGCTGAAACTAGAGGATGCTCCACATCAGCCTGACATCGATGAAAGAAATGCACAGAATCCAGAGTCTTTAAATATAAGAATCTGATACCAGCAATAGCTAAAGTGTGAAAAAGTTTCACCGGGACGACGGAGAATGACTCTGGTTGGACAGACTGGTATGCCTGGAACCCAGAGTCGGTTTATGATTTTATGCGAATAAACTTCTGAGATGAGGCCTTTTTGTAATCAGGTCAAGGTTTTTTTTCATTTTCCCATTTTTCCAGGCCTATGCAAATAATAGCAATTGCCGCTACCACACCTTTACTATATTTGTTTACTCTTCTCCTTTAAGGAAAAAAAATATACAGCTAACTGAACTTAAAAACAAATAACTGTAGTAGAATGCCTGTCTTGAATACAGGTAGGGGATGGAAAGGGGGGAGGGGGTAATGTTACACTGGTGAAGGGGGGGTGTTCTGGTTATGACTGTAACCCAACTATGATCATGTTACTTAAATAAAAAATATATTAAAAAAAGAAATTTGATAATCCAATTTAAAATCAATGAATATAACATTTTGGTACTTTAAAATAAGGTCCTCATCATATTTTATAATGTTTACATGCAATAAAGTTTCAATTTGTTAAATGTAAAAAATATAAATGTTTAATTGATTGGATATTTTCCTTAGAATAGTTTTCAATTGGACAAAGTATAGAGTTCTATGGTTTAATACTGTACTAAATTTAATACAATATTCTTCTTCAATATTGGTTACTACACTCCAAACCTCTTTGATGTTATTATACAACTAGAAATTTTACTAAAGCATGTGATAAAGTCACTAACAATGAAAACTCAGAGCAATTAAAAAGACTTAGGTATGGAGCCAGAGTGGTGGAGCAAGCAGTAGGGCATCTGCCTTGCATGCGTTAACCTAGGACAGCCTGCAGTTCCATCACTACAGTCCCATATAGTCCACCAGGCAAGGAGCGATTTCTGAGCACATAGCCAGGAGTAATCCCTGAATGTCACCGGGTGTGGCCCAACCCCTTCAAAAAAAATCAAAAACCTCACTTTAGTAGTTTCATTCACCTATGGGTTTAAAGAGAAATAAAAGATATTATTGTAATAATGCCCAGAGACAATAGAGATGAGGACTGGAAGGACTGGCCCATAATATGAAGCTCACCACAGAGTGGTGAGTGTAGTTAGAGAAATAACTACACTAACAATTGCAGTAGACCTATCAGTCGGAGGGCAGCACTAGGGTTCTCCTTGGAAGACAGGTGGGCAAGGGGTCAGTGCAACAAAAGACTCAAAGTCTTGGATCCTGGAAGGTAGCTAAGAGACCTGGCCTGAGCCTCTGCTACAGAACAACTGCATTTATTTTCTCTAGGTTCTTTATACACCTAACAGCAGAATCAAAATACATCAATTTACAGGGTCCTCATTTCAACATATATTTAACACATATTAGCAATTTTCTAGGCATGCTGACCTTATCAAGAATTAGATATAATCTTACTATTTTTAAGACAATGGCACTGTGGTGGTTGTCTGTATTTACTATATGACGTAAGGCTAATGGTTAATGCAAGGTTTAAGGTTTACCTTAATGTAAGGTAAAGTAAGGTTCATGTAGTTAATATTTGCTTGATTTTAGAAGCCTGCCCAGACTGAGAAGTGAGCAGGATTTTTGTTATATATTAATATGTTATAGATCCACCATTTTAAATCTATGTCTGGGGGACCAGGTTTAGATCTCCAATCATGTACTGCCTTGGACCGAGCCTTCCACAGCCTTCTTTATTTGCGTTTTTAGTGAATCCTTTTTTTTTTTTTTATTTAAACACCTTGATTACATGCATGATTGTGTTTGGGTTTCAGTCATGTAAAGAACACCACCCATCACCAGTGCAACATTCCCATCACCAATGTCCCAAGTCTCTCTCCTTCCCACCCCTGTGTAAGATGTCGCTAAAGCGACATTGCTCATTTGAATTTTTCTAAAAAGGGCAATTTATAATAAGACACTCTTTTTCCTTCATGCATTAATCATCTGTTACTAGCCTGAGCATAC